>NW_022987594.1:608212-798212 GCF_902827165.1 Trematomus bernacchii
GAGAGAGAGAAGAGAGAAGCAGCGCTGTCTGCTTAGTTGCAATACTGTAGCTTATGCAATTTAGGCCTATAAATTGTTTATGTAATTTATGTGCCAGTGTGTCCATGGTTTTGAGTCTGTGTGTGTTGAGCGCAGCACCGTCTGCTTTTTGCAGTACAGTAACTAAAGTAGGACTAAGCATACCGGGAGTTTCTGTGGACCTGTCTGCCCGTTTTGTGAGTGCACTGCGCGCGTGCGCACTTGTGTGGCATTGTTTGGGATGACCTAATTAAAATAGCGTCCCCCCAGTAAAAAAATCCCCACTACACCACTGGGTACAGTACAGATAGAGCTGAGTCAATGTACACAATAGCCGCGTTCGCACCGCGTACTTTGCAGTACGCAAATGAGCCGCTGACGTCACTTCGTCTTCTTCTGCTTTGGGTTTACTGGCAGGCAGCAAACAACTTCACGGCGTATACTGCCACCCGAAGTCCCCCGGCCGGAAGTCCCCGGAGTTGGGGACTGGCTTCAGTAGAAGCTGCTGCGACCCCCAGCAGCTTCTACTGAAGCCTTCAGAGTAAATCGCCAGAACGCCGACACCTCCTCATCTCCACCACTCCCATGTTTTGTTTTTTTTTGCCATAAGTTAGTCTCTGTCCGTTGGTGCGCGGGGATAATGCTAATGCTAATAATGCTAATGCCACAAATACAATGGCGGCTTCACAAAACTTTTCAGAGTTTTACGGGGCGTGGTTTGCAATTCGCCCAGCCAATCAGAACTGGGGCACTTTTCCTCCCCAGGATAGTACCACCTCTCTAGCAGGCACTAAAAATGGGGGTAAAAGTTGCCAGCACTAAGTACTCTTTTTGGTGTGAACGCAACATAAGGGGTACTAACGGAACTAAAGGGGAAAAGTACTCCGGTGTGAACGCGGCTACTGACTGTGGCATCAAACCCAGGACAACCTCTAGATCCAGTCATCTAAATGTATTGTGAATATGTGCCAGTACAAAGACTGATGAGAGTGTGTGTGTGTGTGTGTGTGTGTGTGTGTGTGTGTGTGCATGCGTGCTGACCTGGATCTCCGTGTCCTCAGTGCAGCACAGAGGCAGCAGTCTGTCAGAGAGGAGGCTCTGCAGCTGCATGCTGCTACAGGAGGCTGTGACCACATGCACCCCCTTCACTCCTGAGGCCCGCGGCCCCCGGCTCTGCACACACTGCTGGGGGACGTTCCCTTTGTAGCCCAGCACGTACCTGGAGAGGAGGGGTGGAGCTTTAGTTGAAGGCTATATCAAAAGGTGATATAGCTGAAGTTAAAGAGAATTTACCTATTTGTTTAAAACATAAAATACTGTTATATCAGTCTTATGCCTGGTCACATGATAAGCTATACAAATGTGTTATTGAGTTTCCAGAATTAGTTAATGCTAATTATCAGTAGATGTATACAAATTCAAGTGAGCTGATTCCGATGTTGGAGGAAGTGCGAAGAGGCTCTAAAGATGATAATATAGTTAAGTCTTTGTTAATTAATGACTCCTAAAGACGTCATGAGATGATGACCTTCTGATATACAAGTGTGGCATTCAGAGGGAAAAACATGCGATGGCATGTTAGTTCATGTAAAGGAAATGTGTGTGCGTCATTTTAGAAGTCCTATATATGTCTCTGTAAAATTCTACTGGGTTGGAGCATTACTGTATGACTGCTTGAGAGCAAAGGTAATGTTTCCTCATTATTTAGTGGGAATGCTGATACAGCATTCCCACTATATGTTATTTAGTGGGAATGCTGATACAGCAAATGCTGTTGCCATGGCAACACAATGCTCACCATGAAACACGGTTTTCTCATAACTTCAGTGAAAATGCTCCAAACGGCCCAAAACTTCACAGGTTTGGTAACGATGCAGCCATCAACACATCTAAGCGTATTATGGGGTGTCATCAAATGCCGTTGGCATGGCGACAGATCATTCGCCATCAAGTTAGTTCAAAAGTTTGCAGTTCAAATATTCTGCTGCTTTTCCAAGCCTTTTTACTTTCTTTTCTTCACTCATCACACATTCAAGCCCCCAGTGTTCATGTATCATTTCAATCTAAATTCTTCACTTTCTTCTTACACATTACATTTCAGCATAGCAGTTTAGCGTCAGATTTTCAGCATAAAGCATTCCCACTAGCAATTTCTTCAGGAATTGCATTCTCTAGTTATTGATTGTTGTACAACGAAATAATAATTGATCAACTATATCTGTGTTTGTGTTTTATTGATTCCTCTGTTTCATTCTTTCCTAAATTGCCACAACAAAACGTCATCCCTCTACTTTTTATGAGGGAGCCTGAGCAAAGCCAACTTCTGGGTCAGCCTGAACTCCATCACTGCACCACTTCAAAAGATCCCCATGTTAACACGCCCAACTTTACAACATAAATAAACATGTGTACAGCCTGGTACAATAAAAACAATTATGTTTTGGTTGAGTTACAAAAGCTGTGTGTGATTTTGACACACTGTATGAGACACCACGTCTCACCTCAGCAGGGGGTTCTCGAAGATGTGCAGCTTGCGTCTGAGCGTCTCGAGCTGGTCGTAGAGCTGCAGGCCCTCCACCATGGACACGTTGTCCAGCTCTGAGTCAGAGTCGGTGCTGAGGCCGCTGCGCAGCACGGAGAACTGCTGGAAGCACTGGGAGCAGCTCTGCAGTAAGGACTGGTACTCTGCCACCAGGCCGGCTGGCACTCTGTCCTCCAAGATGTCGTAATATCTGAAAGTATACACATTTTCAAAAGAACAATTTGTGGGAATAAAATATGACGTCATCACCCAGACACAAAGTTTACTCACAGCCTGAGACGAGGCTCCACACAACGAACAAAGTAGTCAAAGTCATCTTCGTCTTCCTCATCCCACTGCCTCCAGATGTGTTCATAGAAAAACCTGCAGGAAGAAGAGGATTGCACAACTACTCAGTAAAGTGTCAAACCATTTAGAACTGGACAAAGAATAATATGTGAACTGGGACCGAGGATGAAGTCAGAAGTCCCACCTGAGGTGCTCCACAGCGAGGGCGGTCTGATCAAAGTCCCCAGAGAGCTCGAAGACCACCTGCAGCTGCTGCAGGGGGACTTTGTCTCCGGAGGCGCCCAGCAGGACCTTCATGGCCTCCTCAGTGAGGTCACAGCCCCGGGTGTCGCACTGCAGGGGCAGCACCAGCCGCACACAGGCCTTCAGATCCTTGAAGTCCACATCACACACCTGAAACCATGAACAGCCGTTCTCTGTAAACATGTTTGGATCCACTTTCTCTGTGGGTACAGGCAGCTGCTCAACTGTGTGTCAAATCAATGAGCTGTTGGAAACGATTTAGAACCACCTCATGATACTCTCTGCATTGTTTTTGCATTCACAGATTAGGTTTAAGTGGTGCAGTTTGACCTTACGGTCTTTTAATGGTTTTCTTACATTTAGAAAAACTAAACTAAGTTTAAACTTCCTTTGAAACAAAAAGGAAACGAGTCATTAGGAACAGCTTATATATAACTTACACAAGCTCATCCAAATCTCTGCTCTCACTCAAGAGTGACATTAGGGTCACATGGTGTGAAAAATAGAGGTAAATTATTTCATGATATTAACGGATACATTTCTGAAAGAGGGACTCACCTCCACCAGGACGTCAAAGACATCAGTAGACCAAAGAGCCAACCAATCACACGGCTCCACCACCTTCTCCAGATAGTCTGCTGTGAACGCCTTCACCTCCGATGGCTTACAGTCTCCTACACACAAACATGTATAAATCAATGAGCACTGAGATCAGGAACAGTTATTCTTGTATTGTGTTTGAGTGGGATGTGTCAGAGGGTGTGGTTACCCAGCATGTAGTCCTGGTAGGCCCTGAACCTCTCGTAGAACAGCAGGTGGCTGGTCTGGAAGGTGTCGGGCACATTAGAGTTCCCTCCTGCAGGACGCTCACTCCTCTGCAGCTGAGTGCCCGACTTCTCAGAGTTAAAATGGTCAGTGCCGCTGTCATCGTCACTCTCATTTTCATCCTCCTCTTCATTCAAAGACTGAGCTGTTGGGAGATATCTTAGTTCAATTTTGTAATATTTACATCCCCTGAATAAACCAGCTATGCATGCTAGTCAAGTAATTTGCTAATTCTTAGTTTAAGGTAACACTTCAATTATTTTAAGAAAAAAAAAAAGGGAAAAATAATACCCTTACTGTGACAAAAGGAAATCTACAAAACTACACAACAGTATTAATCATTATTCAAATAAATAAAATATGAATTGCACACTAGCCAACATAAGCTAATGTGAAAGCTGAATTCCGCTTGTTGGATGAATTGCCTTCTTATAGAACTGCCTTCTCAGGGAAGAATAGAAAAGCCATTTTGTAGTAGACCAGTCTGAAATATAACAAACATAACAGTGCACTGTAGAGAGTACTAAAGATAAGATATTTGAAGACATTAAAGATCCTGTGGCCCTGATGCTAACATATCCCCTGTTTACAGTATCAAAGTTTGTGCCTCTGAAAGTGAAATGCGTGTTCTATTTGTTCTCACTCACCTCCAAACCCTTGGGCAGGAGAGGCGTTTCTTGCAAATCAAATCAGTTGCTATATCATAGCAATTATCCACAGATTCACGTGCCTGATGTTTTGGTCAGAACTGGGTCGACCCAGTGAATCAGTTCTGCACGACCAAACAATGCACACGTCCAATCTGTGTGTGTGTGTGAGCGGCCTTTATAGAGCTTATTATAAAGGAGCACTTGGAACAGAAGATGCATAGTTAAAATGCACGAGTAGCATTAGAATGTTGTTCTGCTAACAGGTGAAACCAGTTCCAGCTGCAGTAGCTTGCCTTATCCCAGATGATATACATTACTACAGCCTTAAATATCGGAGGCCTCAGAGATAGATATATAATCAGAATTGAATAATTGGTTTGAGTATATATATATATATATATATATATATATATATATATATATCTCAATGAGAACCACCACAACTGAATGAGAAACTGTGTTGATTGATCAATCATTTAGGTCGTTTTTCCAGTACAAAAATGTGCTTGTTATTGCTTCCCCATTATATATATCAGAACCAGAATACACATAATGAGTTTGTGTTTTCTGTTTGATATCATTTTCCAAGGAATAACTTATAATATAATAATAATAAATATAAAATCATACAAAACACATTGAGAACATTACCAGAGACTCTGAGCTATTACTGTACATGATATAAACCCAAACCACCGACAGTTGGTAGATTACTCTTCTATAATGAAGTGATTAGTTGAAGCCCTCACCGAAACCTCATTCAAATAGGGGCGGAAAATGTTCGTTTTATCAGCCTCACTTTCCCAAGATGCAGCAGCTGTTTTCACGTTGGTGTTTTGATGTTGTGGGATGGATAATTGGTTACCATACGCAGTGTCTCATGGAATGTTAACTACATTATGCCAAAGGTTAACAAAAACACCAGACTGATCAGCGGCTGGTTTTATTGCACACCGACCAGTAAAGTAACCTTCATAGTAGATGTTAGTGTAACATCAGGACATCCCATCTGAAGTGAAGCCACCGTCCACCTGGAGGTTTCAGAACAGCAGAGGAGAACTAGCCAGGCCAACAGAGTTAGCTAACACACGGACATTAGCCACCGTTGGTGTGTTTTAAACGATGATTGGAACACACCATGACACTGACTGACCTTCATTCAAACCGGACAAATTATTTCCCACTTCAGAAATCCCGTTGTTGTTTTCCATGTCGAGTTCAACGTGAACAAATGACTCCAAATCCACCACCATGATGTCCGTCATGTCGCTTCCAGTGTTGCTTGTTCCAGCTGAGGGAGTTTCCAGTGCTTCTTGCTCCATTAAGAATTAAAATGAACTACCTGGCTGATACTTTGCCAGGTAAATACTTATTTTGAATGGGCTTCGAAATTTGACAAACGTTAGCACAAACGTTACCGCACCGTTCTCTTAACACATCCATAAACTGCACACACCCAGTTACTTTTAAAATGTTCCCGGTCTGAAGAGCATCACCCAATCCAGAAGCGTACAACTGCAGGATGTTCCACCCCTAAGAGAATTTGACGACAAAGGCCTGACAGGGGCATATTTGGCATGACCCGCCTAACCAATCCAATAAACCAAGGCAACGACTACTGGCCAATGAGAGTGAGAGTGAGGCGGGTCATCATGCCTTGGCCATTTTATGTATTTTTTTGTTTTCCTTTATTGGAGATGATTCTTTTGCAAGTAGGCCTACCTTGCCGACAATACACTTTTTAAACACATTACATAGGAAAATAATTCACGTTTTATAAAATAGTAACCATATTTATATAGAGTATTACATAAATAATTTAAAAATAAAGAGAAAATAATATTATAAACATTGATAACACTCTTCAAGAGTAGGGGTAATCATAATAATGTCTTGGTTCTTTCACAAGCTCTAAGAAGAGACGTTGTATTTATTCTGTTCATTAGTGTCAAAGCAGTGAGATGATTGTCCACATTGTCTGTATTAAGAAAAGGGGGTTTTATGTTAAAAATTAAACAATTTTATCAGATTTTTAAATATTTAGTCAATCCTAATGTCCTTCTTAAAACCCAAACACAAATGTTCTCTTGTGAAAGGACCAGCTATTTGAATTTTGGTTTGACGGACAGACTTGGAAAACAATCCAGAACACCACAGAATAATGTACTTGTCAAAAAAGTGATCAGAAGTTTCCATCTCACAAATGCTGCCTTTATTGCTAACAACATTACATCTCAGTCCCAGCAAAATTATTCAGAATTTTTTTATTGTTTTTTCTCTTGGGGTTTACAGGATAAATTACATTGCTTTTTCTCCTTAATATCTGACTGTAGTTGTATGATGAAATTATATCAAAACTAAGCATGTGTGCAAAGTTGCAAACTATTATGCAGTCATGAGCATGCCAGTATACTTTTTTTAATTAATTTGTATGTCTGTAAAGCAGTGAGATTTGCAATAACATAGCACATCTGTTGGCGGGGGTTGTGGAACTTTGCATTTTGACCACAGCATTATATTGTAAAACAATGACAGTTTGCAAGTCACATTTTCAACCTGTGAATCACATTGTAAAATAATCTCAACAGCATCTGTGCAGAGTAAGGCCCAATCCCAAACCGCGCCCTCCATAGTTCAGTAACAGGCGGACCGCAGTCCGGGTCCAGACCCAGACGCCGACCTATACGGCCCCGGACCTATAATCAATACATTAATAGGGGATTTCAATTTTGACGGGCCGATTCTATTTTAACCGCCGCCGACAGGGAGCGAAAGAGACGAGTGAGCGATACAGGGAGAGAAACACAGAAGAAGAGACGAGAGAGCGGCAGAGGCTGCGTCTCAGGTCGATTAAATGGAATCCTTGCGTCCCTCACTTGCGTCGTTTCCCTGCGTTTAGTCCCTCCCACCAGAGAAGCATGGAGAGACGCAAGGAAACCACGAGAAGCAGGGAAATGAGTTTTAAGAGCAATGGGACGACGACCGAGGAAATGAAAATAGTCGACCTGAGACGCAGCCAGAGAGAGGCTGCGGCTGCGTCTCAGGTCGATTATTTTCATTTCCTCGCTCGTCGGTCCTCGGTATCACCGGAAGTTGATTTGTCATCTTGAGTAGCGTCCCATGGCGCTTATTTCTGCCGGAGGACCGAGGAGCGAGGAGCGAGGAGCGAGGAGCGAGGAGCGAGGAGCGAGGAGCGATAATGGAGGAGCGATAACCGAGGAACCACCAGACCATCCTCCGGTGAAATCCTCAGATACTCTCCCCGCCCCCTTACTGTGTATAGCTCACTGATTGGACGATGCAGCGCATGCACTGATCTGTTGCTTCTTGACATGAGAGCAGTTTCCCAGCAGAGTGAAGAAAACACATGAAACTCACAGGACTCACTCCTCAGTTCAGGGACGGGCTAATGTTGCCCGGGCAACGGCCCGTTTGGCCTTTTTGGCTGACCTGCCCCTCTGGAGAGAGCGAGAGTTTGTTTTTATTTTTTCTGTTGTGGCCGAATCAACATGATAAGCCCACAATTAGCATTGTAGCGTCTCGCTGCAGGAAACACACTAGGCTTGTTTGAGACGAGCTGCGGCTCGCCTCGAAAGTAGACGAGAATAGCCGATCGCAGCCGGGGGAGGTCTCAAAAAGCTCGCCTGAAGTCGGACAGCTCGGAGTAGGCTTCTTTCTCTTCTTCTTCTTCTCTCGGTTTTTTGGCGGATTGCAAACAACTTTAAGGTCCGGAGTCGGCTTGACTCGGTTTGCATTTATAAAGAATGCACAAATGTGTTTAATCGTTAATGTCAGATATGTACTAAGTAAATACATTTGTTCCTGCTCAAGATTAGATTCAACTTTATTGTTATTGCACAGATTACAGGTACTGAGACAACAAAATGCAGTTTAGCTTCTAACCAGGAGTGCAAAACGCAGTAAAGTGAAAAGTAATGTACACAATCTACAGAACAAAATATAGAATGAATTGAATGATGAATAAACAGTGAGGGGTATGAATACACTATATACACAGTAGCCTATGAGCAGAACAGTATTAACAGTGTGTATGAATATGCTAAAATCGATAAAGTATGACAACGGTAAGCAGTGCAAGTATTGTATAAAATATATAGATATTAATGTCATGATGATAAACATTGTGGAACAATGATGAAAATGTGAATGGAATTGGCGACGTAAAACTGACACAAAACAACAACACACTTTTGCCGAGCCAATGGAGAGTTTCATCACCAGCACGGGGTAAAAACCACCAATGAGCACTCAGCTCGAGATACCAGCGAGTCGTTCTTATAGAGTGACGAAGTCACGCCCATCTACTTCCGCCCCATGGGACCTTATTTCAGAAAAATAATGTATTGAAGTCAATGGAGAGAGAAAACTTATCTTTCGATCCAGTTTGAATTGTGCCATGAATTACACATATGATGTTTGTCAATCTTAAAAAATAATTTCCATGTCAAAAAAAGTCACAGTTTGTCGTAAAACTGTTGAAATATAAGACTATGAAAAATACGCAACTAGAAAGACTACAAATCCCAGAGTCGCGTAAGTGATGTCACAATTGTTTTCCTCCACTAGCTAAGATCAGCGCCATATAGATATAATCTATCTATATGGCGCGGCTAAGATAAGATAACTTTAACAAGATGCCTGTGTGCTTAGTACCAGGTTGTTATCATACCAGCAATGGGTCTTGCTCGTTCTTTCGCTTCCCGTCTGATGAAAGGACTAGGAGTGTCTGGATCAAGCTAGCTAGTAGCTAGCACGTTAGTTAGCATTACAGCCGTGTCATTTTTATTAGCCTTAACATGAAGTAACATGAAGTAACCCAACATGTTAAACAGTAAGAGTAGTAGTCATATTTTGTGAACCCTTTGAATAGTACTGTCACCGGTGTGATCATTCTATAATACACAATTTAAGCCCGGGGGAGAAATGCTAACGCTAACGCTAGCGATCTTCTCTACTTCATGCTATCTGCACAAATGGTTGACATTAAACATTAAAACGACCAGGCAGTTCAGAGAGAATCAAAGGAAGGCAGGCAGGCAGCTTTGCATGACATTCTTCAGGACGTGTTTCATTGTGGTGATAGTGAGGGTAGTCAATCGTTTTGTTGACAGTAGTGACGGCCATCTTGGTGACGTGTGTTGTTCTGTGAGACCAGAGATGTAGTTCATTGAGCGTTTCACACAAACAAATGTGTTACTTCACAGTTTTACGACACATTTTTTTTTTTTTTACTTGCAAAATTATCTTTTAAATTGACAAACATCATATGTGTAATTCGTGGCACAATTCAAACGGGATCGAAAGATAATCTTTCTCTCTCCATTGACTTCAATACATAATTTTTCCGAAATAAGGTCCCATGGAGGTCCACCGGAAGGGGAGGGACTTCGCCACTCTATTATACATCCATGGTCGTTTCCCATCAAGCATTTCGCTTCCGCAGCCCGTGGAGAGAAACTGCGCCGCCTCGCCGTGCCTCGCCGCGCCTCGCCGTGCCTCGCCGCGCCTCGCTCTCAAGTCTGCCGGCGTCTTTGTCCCGCGAGATTTCAACGTCTCATGTAGGCGAGCCTCCAGAGCAAGTCGGACAAAATGACTAACCGGGTGTTTCTCAATCGCGAGTAAAGCTGCTTCAGAGCCACTATTTCAAGCATACTACGTCATCGAGTGCCGCCGAAGTACTGTTCCAATCTCCAGCATACTTGGAAATCTACCGAGCCCGGCGTACTCCGTTTGGAGAAATATCGAGTGTGCACATGAGTAGACTTCGCGGTCTTAAAATCCCCACAATGCTTTGCGCACGGACCAATTTCCCCAAATCTGTGGCGGAAGATGTAAGGAGGCGGGGCCTCTCATATGACGCACACCTGCACACTTGCTAGCGTGTTCCACTCTTTGTTTTCCGAATGTCAGGAAGTATTCTTGACTCGCTTCTGAAGCAAGATGCTCGGCAGACATGTGCTACCAAGCAAGCGTACTCGCGATTGAGAAACACCCAATATCATGCAACGCACTAGCAAGACGTTGATCGCAATTGCGCAGGTCTGCGCAGGTCTCGCTTGTCTCAAACAAGCCTACTTTGTCAGCGCTGTCATCTGCCGGTGCGTTAAGACCACCTCAGTGTCGGATTTTGGAAACTTGATTTTGAGTTGTCTCATGGCAGTTAGGGTATAAGGGACAAATCAGGGGACTTTACTTCCTCTTGATACCGTCGGTTATTTACAAAAAAACAACTAAATATAGCCTACTTGTTATTGAGCTTCTGTCTTTCTGTGTCTTTTCATCTGTAAACTCCTTTATATATACAGTCTATGGTAAACTCCCTCAACGGGGCCGCTCGCTCTCTTCTCTTGATCGCCCTCTCACAGGAGAACACTTCACTGCCCCGCTTAATTGTAGGATTTCTGCCATGTCTCTACCACTTTAGTTTGACCATCTCTGTTATTAAGTTATGGAATACTAAATAAACAAGTAATTAGATACCTTACCGTTACTGCGCTCATAAAGAATGATAAGAATAAGAATAATGCGTATTGAACTGGTTTAATTAATTAGTGAGTTTATTTAAGGTAATTATAGAGGCCCTATTTTATCAGTATGTCTGGACTGCACAGCAGTTACAATGGTCAAACTACATTAGAACAGAATTGTCCCCATTGTGTCTTAAATAGTTACTAACATTAGATATTTTAATGAGATATGGACCACAAAACAAAAAATGTCCCTGGTTTTCATTTTTTAAATCAAGTTACCGAATGCAAGTAGTCGCCTTAGCTTATTTTGTTAAGAGATGTGAATTACTCTTCAAATTAGTTAATGTAATAATCGTTTGGTTTCTTTTACATTAAAAACAAGTTTCAAAAGGTCTTATGTTTTTTTTCGGGGGTGGCCCTTTTTCTAGTTTAGAGCAATAGCCCCTCCAAATGTCTGTGCACGTCCCTGCCTCAGTTTATACTGTGTTTTGTTTCAATGAATGCATCATTCAGTTACAAATATGTGATATATCTGAACAACAAAGTGGTCAAAAATTATTTTATTCATTTATTGGAAACATTTTCATGATCGCTTTTTCGTTTTACATTTTCATTTATTGTCATTTCCATTCAGTCAGTCATTAAGTGCTATTTAAAATGTTAATTTGCTACATATCCACACAAACAAACAAAGTGTGCAATCCAATTAATGTTAATCTAACTGGGTTTTGATAGATAACATATCTCTTTTTCTTCTCTGAATTATTTTATTTCTATTGTTCTAATCAATATTAATCCAACTATTGTTCGTTTATACATTTTAAGAATGGCGTTTATCTTTTTAAAGAATGAGTTCTTATTTTATTTAATGTATTTGGGTCTACAACAGACGATACAAATGTTTGTGTCAGTAAATGTGTACTAACAGAGGCGGGGTTGTTTGTGAAAATAACGGGGACAGAGCTGGCTGCTGTCAGACGAACAGCGCAAGTGAGGGATGCAAGGATTCCATTTAATCGACCTGAGACGCAGCCAGAGAGAAGACGGAGAGGAGAGTGAACAGGCGTTAGCGGCAGACAGGGAGAGACAAATAATGACACATGGCGCTCTCTAATCTGAAGAGGAAAGAGGACAGTGAGAACAGAGCTTTTAACCCTGAGTGGACTCATTCATGTTCATCCTGCCCACTGGGAGCACAGAACCAGTGTGTCTCATTTGTTCAGAGACCGTGGCGCTCATTAAAAGTGCCAATGTGAAACGCCACCATGACAAAACACAAAGTGTTTGACCAAACATTCCCTCTCAAGTCAGAACTGAGGTCAAATAAGCAGTCTCAGAGCCCAGTATGATCAGTCCACCAGGATCAAAAATAAAAATAAATATCGCTCCAGGCTAACCAATGAGCACCTGCATGTGTGTATGAGAATGGCCCTGACTCCATTTCAGCCCAAATCTAAACTCCTGGCAGGACAAGCTCCAGCTCAATTCTCGCACTGAACAAAAAAAAGTGAGTGAGGGACTGCAATATAAGAGGGACAGAAAGAGAAACTTTAAAACTGTTCAATTGTTATGATGTGTAAAGACTGATATTGTTCTATAATCGACTGAAACTGTTAAGTCATGATGTGAAACGGTTAACAAAGAAAAAGGGAAACCCAAGCTGCTGCTACACTTTTAAGATGCACACATTTTCAAAAGCTATTTTATTTATTTTCTCTATTTCATTTTTAAATGCAGCCCGAGAGGAACATTACACATCCACAGTATTTTACTGTATATCTGTATAGTTCAATGTTAATTGACAATAAATATTGTTATTTTTGAATTGTACTTTCTTTATTTGATTGGCAGTTGCAACATACATGTTCCAGAAGGTGGCAGCAGTGCAACATACCGGATACCGGCTGCCGTTAAACACCAAAGAAGAAGAAGAAGAAAGGAAGAAAAATAAGAAAAATAAGAAGCACGAAACACGAAACACTACCGGTTTTTCGTGACAACAGCAGTGAGGTAAATCTATAAATTAACCCAGATGTATGTTGGTGTAAAGGATAAGTCTGTGAGAACAAAATGTGGAGTTGATTGCCAAGCCACGCGCCTAAAAGGAACCTACCACATCAGTTAGCATTAGCATGCTAACGAGTCGTTGTTCGTTCAACCAACGTTAATGTCACACGCCGTATCAAATAAGCCATATCCGTTTCCCAGTTTCACTTTGCACTTTGTATTCTTGGATATTGCACCCATCCTTTATACATTTCATTAATGGTGGCACTAAAATCGTGTGTACATGTTGAAGCTAACCGTTAGCCCCCAGAGCCCGTGTCTCTCCGGATGGACCACACGCGGCTGCAGGAGCTCAGTCTCCATACTTCAGTCTCTCCTCGGGTTAAAGTAAAACACGAATGGAAAACACTTCCAAAAAAATACATCTCACGTAATGTCTTGTACGTAACTGTTTTCATGTGTGGCTTGTTTGCATCGGTGAATTTCGTCCAGCCATCGACACAAAGGAACGATGATTCCTGTTGATCTTAAGTCCTGTAAGGTCATCAGAAGCAGGGACGCCTATTCACTATGGGGTCAGATGGCGTCTCCTACTGAATGCACACAGAAGGATACACAAACCCACTCTGTTTCAGTTTTAATTGTATTGTATTTGTGTTGTTCTATGGTTTATTCTTATATATATATATATATATATATATATATATATTATGTTGCATTGTTGGAGGAGCCTGGGATGATTTTCATTTCCATAACTACACTGTGTAGTGCATGTATCAATAAAACATTTGAATCTCGTATATAAATGTATAATCCAAATATGTCTTAGAAGAACATTTCAAATCAGCTAAAAAAAGTTGGGGGGGGTGGATCCCTACTTACTTACTTATTTACAGGTGTTTTCCTGTCTATAATGCAGTGTGAAGGGGGACATATTTATTTCAGCTGGGGTGTGTGTCCTCATTGTGTGTTGTTTATTGAAGGCTTCTCATGTTCTTGCTTTGAATCTCAGATTGATCAGACACAGTGGCAGTGTGTTTCATAAAGAGCCAGTGATTCTGCACACCAACAGAGACAACATGGACACTACAACAGCAGCACCAGCATGGTATGATGCACATACACTCTTCACAGTACACCAGGCTACTACTTTTATCGATACCGCTTATCCATCCGGTTTTTTAAGGGTACTTTTATCGGTTCTTTTGGAGAGAAAAAATAAGGTAAACAAATTGTGAACAAAACTAACATTGCTTTTTATTTAAATTAAATACATAATATTTCACATCAAAAGAAACAACAGTGTTTTAACAAATCGTATTAAATAATCTGATGACAGAACTGTAAACAGAATGGCTGAAACTTTAACAAACTAAATAACTCAGTTACCTCTAATCATTAACCCATGTTTGTATCATTGAGTTAGCTCCGTGTGTTGCTGCTAGCATACATAATATACCTGACGTGGAAACGTTATGTTATTAGAAACGGAGTTGGCTTAGATCTGTGCTGTTAGTGACCCTGCTTCACTGTGAACGCACCACCCCTCACCTATGGTTGCTGCTCGAGTTTGACCTCTTCCCCTCTCCGCAGGTCTTTGATGTAGTCGAGCCTTGCAGTTGAGATGAGTGATCAGAAAAATGGCGGTGACCACGAGGATGACTTAGACGAGCTGTCTGCCAGTGATGAATCTGAGCCTGAAGGAGGACTCAGCAGTGCTCCGTTTGACCCCGAGCTGGACGACGATGATGATGATGATGATGATGGGGGGGAGGTTGTGCTCTCTGCTCCTCCTGCTGGACGCCTCGTTCAGAGTCCATTCAGTCTGAGAGGAGGGGGCTCGGCGTTCTCAAACCGCAGCCACAGCATCTTTGAATGTCTGGACAGTGTGGCCCGCCTCGCCTCCTCCTCCTCCGCCTCTTCCTCTTCCTCTTCCTCCTCTCAGAACCACCGCCCCGTTTCAGACGGAGTGTTCGCCCGTCCTCTGCCTCCACCTCCCAGCAGGAAGACGAGCCAGCCTGCGCCCAGCTCCCCCACACCAGCGAAGAAGAGAGGAGTCCCCGACTACCTGGTGCACCCTGAGCGCTGGACCCGCTACAGCCTGGAGGATGTGACGGAGACCAGCGAGCAGGGCAACACCAGGGCCGCCCACAACTTCCTGTCCAGCCTGCAGCAGAGCAAGGAGCCGCAGGAGAGTGCTGGGGACTCAAACCTCCAACACAAGATGATCTTCTCCAGACCCAGCGGGCTGAAGGAACAACCTGCAGATCCACCGACAGCTGCTACAGGCAGAGATAAGGAGGCCCGCCTCCGGCTCCTGGAGGAAGAGGAGGAGGAGGAGGAAGAGGAGGAGGAGTGCAGGAAGAAGGACACACGCCTCAGTCATCTGGAGGAAGAGGATGACGTAGAAGAGAAAGAAATGGCTGAAGCAAGGAGAACCGAGCAGAGGGGAGGAAATGCTGAGGAAAAAGACACAAGGGCAGCTGTGGGGGGGGCAGAGGAGAAGAAGAAGGTTCAGAAAGGTGTGCAGGAAGGGGAGGACGTCCCCTCCTTCAGGAAGACCAAGCGTAAGAACTACAGGACGAGCGCAGGACAGGAGGACAACTGACTCTGTTCATCGTTCATTTAAATGTGCTGACATTACTGTTCTCAGACCAGCTTCAGCCAACACTGAGCTCTGGAGGGAACTATCTGTTTCCATGTCATCAGGCCTAGCTTACCACTCAGTAAAGTAGGCTACTTTTACACCCACGGCTGACGAGTGTTTCTTTCATTTCCTGGCTTCATGTTGTTGTGTTCCAGTGTGTAAAGTGTTGTCTGTTCAAGAGTCAGACGTGGTGTTAGCATCAGCTCAATGAGCCACAGCGACAGCGGAGCACTAACAGTGAGACGCTGCCTCTGTCTGACATCAAAATGCCATTGTGACTGTATCATATTAACTGTTATATGTGCTGAAAATAAAAGACTAACGACAAAAAGTCTTTTAAAACAAGCATGGAGAGGGGCTGGGTTTAAACTGAGGGCTGAACCTGGGAGGGAATTAGATTCAGTGTTGTCTTTATCCTTATTTGATTAAAATGTCTTGTTGCATGTTCTGTATTTTGGAATAGTCTTAAATAAAAAATATTGATTTGTATATATTTTCTGTCATCCTTTCAAAAACATTCAAGGCTATTGTTTTGACAAAAAAAATTGCTTATTGAAAATGAGAAAACAAATATACGTTTATTCCCAAATTCAGTGATGAACATGTCTCTAGAATGAGTTTAAATCCTGCGGGTGGACGTCACTGCGGTTTCTTTAGATCAGCAGATCAAGTACATCCAGTCAGCAGTGTGACGTCCTTTATCTCAGCCAGAGCCCACAGACTATCACACGTCTTGGGTGAGAATACCAAACGTTGACAAAATATGGATAGTGAACATATATATTTATTATGTAGGTGTCAAATGTATCTGAGGGACACGTAAAGTTCCGCTTGTGTTCTAAGGACTACGCAGATAACAAATGTTGCATAGCACTTTATGTTATATTTTTATACTGAGGTTTATTAAAGGGCCCATGTCATGGCCATTTCCACTGATCATAATTCCATTGTTGAGGTCTACTAGAATAGATTTATACTGTGCAATTTTCCAAACTCACATTGGTTTCTCATACAGCATCTCTGTAAACTACTTGTATTCACTGAATTTCACTCTCTGCCTTTAACGGCTCGTTGTAGCTCCAATAGCTCCAGCCCCCACCCTCCCTGTGAGCACAGTGTGCTCTGATTGGTCGGGACGTTGTGAATCGCGCTGAGCTCCGTGGAGGTGTTGTTTCCTTGTTTAGGATACATAGCGAAACACAGCCAAACTCATCCTGAGCACACACAAACTCACATCCGAAGTAAAAACAATAAGTGTGGCTTGATATTGAGTAAGAAAAAGGTTGATAAACGCTGTGAGAATGGGTCTGCAGAGAGAATTTCGCCGCGATCCCAACTGTGTTATCAGCCTGCAGCCAGGGAGGAGAAATCAGCTGAGCTGCCTGCTCCCTGCACACAGATGTGTGTGTGAGGAAGTCCGTGGATTGGTCAATTTGGACCAATCAGCGGGGGCTTAACATAACGGCTCCGCGGACGTAACGTAACGGCTCCACGGATTGGTCCATTTCGTTCCGGGTACGGCATGACATCATGCCGTACCCGGATGGAAATGGAAGAATCAAATGGGCAGTGACGTATCTCCAACGAGGCGTTTTGGGGAGGTATTTTCTGTGTTAGAGTTTTACTCGCTACAGGGTGTACTTTGAGGGTTTGTGACTCTGCACACCGTTTACATGCATAAAAACCTTCATAACACACAAGGGGACGGGTAATAACCGGAAAAGCATGACATGGGCCCTTTAAACATGCTTCGTCCCTATCACATAAATGAATTAGCAGCCTGGGTGTTGGACACAAAGTACACAGTGTTGATGTTAAAGCTGCGAAACATGTGTTAGGATATAAAACATAAAACATGATTGCTAATGTCAGGCAGTGATTGGTCAGGGTGAGCAGTTTATTCATTTTGTTCTCTAAATGTCTAACGGTTGAAACTAACGCTGCACCAAATGATTCTGTTCATGTCATAAATAGAAGGTGGGCAGAGCTCTGAGACTCATACGGCTGTTTGAAGTAAGGGAGGGGGTCACTCAGTGTTCTATCTGGGGACGATTTGATGCTAACAGACCTTTCAAGGGTCTTTTTTTAAAACACAGATAAGAGAATTGGCAAGTGGCTGGAGAGGAGCAGTCAAAACAAGCCTCGGTTCAGAAGTCCTCACCAGACTGTCTGCAAAGTCAAATTGTTTCCAAATCAGATTTCTTAATGAGCCGTGTATCCTGACACCAACATCATGCTGTCTTTAACAGCGTTCTGTATGTGCTATCCAGAATCTGAAGAGAACTTGCTCTCCTGTACCAGTCGTCATTTAAAACATGCCTCTCCATTAAAGGAAGAGCCCATGTGCTTTCAGAGGACAGCCTTGTGAAGAGCGCTCTATCAGCTGGCACTATCAGCAGGTCCTCCAGCAGAGGAAGGCTGATGTCTAACGGTTTTAAAATGGATCCTAAAGACAAGAGGGAACTGAGCGTGCCAAGTGACTCATGTCAAGTGGACATCCTTATCTGTGAAAGATGGGGTGGCTCCCTCTTGCCATGGCTCCACGGCTCTGAAGGCAGCCAGGCAGTGCTGGAGGACATTCAGATGGAAAGCAGGGTAACGCAAGGGCCTCAGATATTAGAATCATTTAAGGCTAAGACATCAGAAGTAAGACTAAAGGGTAAGACAGAAGGCAGTGTAGATCATGAGTGTATCCCGGATCAGGTTTACTGCGAGGTGGATTAAGTTCTGAGTCCAACAGAGGGTCAGGAGGAGCAGAGGTGGATCGGTCCCATCAAACTGCTCCTTTCAGGCCACCATGACGGAGTGGACCCTGCTCAAACGTCTCCTGGATGCCGTCCACCAGCACTCCACCATGATTGGTCGCCTGTGGCTCACGGTCATGGTCATCTTCCGGCTTCTCATCGTTGCCGTGGCGACTGAGGACGTGTACACTGACGAGCAGGAGATGTTCGTGTGCAACACGCTGCAGCCGGGCTGCTCCACCGTCTGCTACGACGCCTTCGCCCCCATCTCACAACCACGCTTCTGGGTCTTCCACATCATCACTGTGTCCACGCCATCCCTCTGCTTCATCATCTACACCTGGCACAACCTGTCCAAGTTGCCCCACGCCAGCCAGAGGCAGGGGCCTGCACAAGCCGGGGTCCCAGGGCAGGGGGGCCCGGACTTAGGGTGCCGTGGCGGACAGGAAGCGTACGACCGGAGCTGCGACTCCGACAGCTGCTCCATCCGCTCTCATAAGCATCTGGGTCACAGCCTGGCAGATGTGCTGGAGGGCATCAATGTCCAGAGCCTTCAAAGGGGGGGCCCAAACAACAGGGGGCCCTTGAGCCATGCCCAAGCTTGTGCCCTCAGAGAGGGGGGTGCGGAGGCTCAAGTGGTCTCTGGAGGAGTTCTGTCCAAATGTTACATCTTCCACGTGTGTTTACGGGCTGTCCTGGAGGTGGGCTTCGTCCTGGCCCAGTGGAAGCTGTTTGGCTTCCAGGTGCCTGTCCACTTCCTGTGTACATCCCCCCCCTGCAGCCAGGCGGTGGACTGCTACGTGTCCAGGCCCACAGAGAAGACTATCTTCTTGCTCTTTATGTTTTGTGTGGGAGTTTTCTGTATAATTCTCAACGTGTTAGAGCTCAACCACCTGGGCTGGAAAAAGATCCGGCAGGCCGTGAAGCTGAGGGAGAGGGGGTCCTGGGGGGTCTGTCCCGGTATGAAGAGAGGCTATGAAACTTTCCCTCCTGACAGCCCCTTTCTCACACCTTCTTTAGGCTTCAGAGACGTGACCAGCACCACCTCTCTGCCCACTTTGGACTTGGTGGTGGGTCACCAGCCTGACTGGACCTGTGCTGTGAACTGTGGCAGGATGAGGGAGGCTGAGGGGGTCAGAGAGACCAGACCGGAACAGGATTCTAAGAAAGGGGGGCGGAAGCCACTGAAGAGCAAGAGGGTGATCAGAGAGTCCAAACAGAAGAGTGCCGAGGTCTGGATCTGATCTGAGGACATGGGGAACATGTTGCCGCCTTCACTTCTTTTACAGAGGATCTCACTTTGGAATTTAGAGAACCGAACAAAATGTAAAAGTTTAAAGGATTGGTTCACCCGAAAAACAAAGAAACACATTTCTTGAATTACTTTTTGTTAAAGTAGCTTTACAAAATGAAAGTTGTGATGTTCACAGCAGAGATGTAGTATATTTCAGTAACATCTTTAACAAATATTTATTGAGGATATTTCCTGACATGTTTTAACACTTTTATAAAGGCTTTTTCTTTAACACAAAGATGTTCAAATAAAAACCTTCCTAGTCTATATTTTCTAGAACCAGCACATTGCTTTCGAGAATAAATATGGCACTGGTGGATTATTAGAAATAAACGTTTGGATGCCCACAAAAAACATGAACCAACGAGTTGTGCTTTGCTAGGTAACGGATAACATAAACGGAGTGGCTAGACTTCTGAGGTCAGATACAGCGTTATCAGGCCCTGCAGTATATCCGCCTTCATGGAGATAATAGGGTTTATGTTTGGTTAAAACTGTTCAAGAGAAGTGTGTTAGTTCAATGTTATGGTGATTGTTGAGTCTGGACTATGCCATTACACTATTACAGTTTTCGAATGTGTTGTCCACTCTGTGTATATCAGTGAGGGTGACTGGGTCGTCCTCAGTCAGCTGGTTAAGACGCGTCGTACTGTATAACTGCAGGTCGGGGACCCTGTTGAATGTCATACATCTCTCTATCTTTCGGTTCCCGTCTGTAACTCTACTAATACTTAGGCAAAAATAACAAAAAATGATATGGACTAAATATCAGAAGCAGCTCTCAGTATATTGCAACACAATTCTCCAGAACCAGCAGCTTCAGCATCAGCTGAATCAACACCTCTGTGAATCATTTCCAGCAAAAACGGAACATTAGTCTCTTCATGACGTAAAGTTGATTGCAGTTATCTGTTTTTAGCTGCTCCTAGTGTGCCAAAGATATGCTAACCTGAGTGTATACAGTATATGTATGTATAATAATAAATAAATATGATGTCTTTATGAAGCTGGATTTGTGCCCTGACCTGAACAGTTGACAAAGTTGGGAGCTTGCTCTTGTCTCAAATATGATTGTGGCTGTAACATTAATGTTAAAGGGGGACAGTGTTTCGGTCCACAGTGTGCTTAACAAGAAAAACACAAACAAAGCACACGTGAGTAAGGATAAATATTTGCTTGACATTTATTTTTGCAATATATTTATTTATATATGCATTTACAACATCTATAAAACACCTTTTGCATGAATGATGCTACTGAAAAAGGACACAGACAAACTCAGACTGCCCAGCCTTTGCCTGGAGCGCGTTGTGAATACAGCGAAGTTACAGAAGTACAGTGTTGACAGAGAAATATTGTTTGAGTGTTTCAAAAGACTGCATGCCGGATTCAACCTGCTGATGGAATACGTTGCAGATGACATCACGTGCTAAGAGCTTTCCAGTATCCAAATAAATAATTACAATCTGTAGGAAAACAGAATCATGTATGAAACATGTTGAACATTTTGGCAATTGGCTAAATTCACAAACAATTGATAATGTAGATAAAGGATTAATTCCATCGAGAACCTCTTTAGACAAATCCCCAATACATACACATGCTTTGGAAGGGGAAAACAAGTCGTTTGATGAATTGCCGGTATGCAATAGTGGTGTGACACTGTGTTTGAGCGTGGAACATACTGAACATTTCCATAGCACTCGTTCATCACTACTACATCTGATTCCTGCCATACACACCACTCTGCTCTTTTGTGTTTGTAGTAAACAAGCTGTGTTATTTACTTTAACCCGAATCACCTCTGCTTTTACTTTGGATGATCACAAGCTATGATTACATTATTGCTAAATGTTTCAAAACTTACCAGAAGCAGATATTGTAAAACCAATAACTTCTCACTGTAGGTTTTTTTGTTCAGACTACCAGGTAATTATTTTAACGTTAATCAGAGCAAAATTCTTAATGGTTGCATTTGTGAGGAAACATTATTTGTTGTTGCTGAACTAAAGTTGATGATATGACAAAAAAAGGCCTCAGATGTAACATTGAGATCATCTGCATCCCCACATATCTGATTTCAGATGCGATGAAAACAATTACAAATCTACATTACAATGATTGAGATGGATACATTATAGTATAGTCCAAAAATAATATCTTTGGTTATATAAATCTGATAATCTACCACTAGGACTTGGACATATCTGATATGGAAAC
Source organism: Trematomus bernacchii (assembly GCF_902827165.1). Lineage (NCBI taxonomy): Eukaryota > Metazoa > Chordata > Actinopteri > Perciformes > Nototheniidae > Trematomus > Trematomus bernacchii. The sequence goes on from NW_022987594.1 coordinate 630,182, forward strand.
TATTCTTATACACAAAGTGTAACACTAAGGAAAATAAAAAACAAAATATTAACATATAAAAAGGTCCATAAACATATGTGGCAGGTAGATTCTAAAGCTTCAGTGCAATTCAGACAACTTTTCCTACAGCGTTTCAGTGAGAGAAGGCAGCCCCCCCTACCTGACACAGAGTGGGCTGTACGGTCCTTGCATTAAATCAGAGCATGTAAACAGAGAGAGGTACATTCAGAGAGAATCTAGGTCAAAGCACAGCAGACAACAACAGTCAGTTTGGGGACAGAAAAGACTGCACTGAACACAGGCTCTACAGATATCTACCTGATATTATAAATCAGATATCCAACAGGGCAAGAAACATGAACCGTCACACAATCAGGAAGGGTGTAAACAAGCCCACATAATCCAGATTATCTAAACAACTTTTTTTACGTAAAACTGAACCGTTGCTAATGATCCTTGACTCTACAAAAAACTGTGTGGGTCTCAGTTATATCAGAACATGTGTCTGTAAACCATAAACTCTGAAGGAAGAAGAATCACCTTCGCCTTCATTTCTCTATTTTTAAATATGAGGCTAACCTATTGGCTTGATTAAAGCAGCATGTGTTCATTCAGTTTTTAGCAGGACACTCGGGGGCAGAACTTTCCAACCTGCTGTTGGCAACATAACACACACATTTAGATTGTGCTTTTATCCAAAGCATCCTACATACACTTTAATAGCGTTATTAAAGTGTATGTAGGATAAGTGGCAATCCGGTGACAAAGTCCACCGGACCAGGAACGGCTGTGGATCGGCAGTGGCTTGAGCAGACCCCTCGTGGGCCTGGAAGAGGTTTCATTCCCTGCACAGATGGAGCAGGCGGCCATATACTCTTTGACATCACTTTTACATAGCTGGCCACTAGAACCGTTGCTTGATGAAGTACATGGTTCTTTTAACCCGTGGATGGCAGGTGAGCAGCGAGGGGTGTGAGCCCAATGAATGACCTGAGGACGCACAGATACAGGAACAAACAGCCTATTTGGGGGGCAACCACCTGGTACTGGGCTCTCACGGTAGCTCGTTTCCCCTCTGTTTCTATTGGCCAGGTTACCGCTCCCACCACACAGTTCAGCGGAAGGATGGGCTCTGGTTTCTTGGCCAAGAGTTCAGGATCAAAAACACGAGTGCGTCTGCGTCTGGCGTCAATGTGTGGATAATGTCTTAACCATTGGAAGCCTAAAACGAGAGGGTGTTGGCAGAGTTAAATACATGAAATGTCATTCATTCTGTGTGGTTGTGATTTATGATAACCTGGACAGGCTGTGTGGTGAGTGACCTGAAACAATAATCTGGGGTGCTGGCCTTGGCCCCTGGTTTGGGGTAAAGGCATGGTGTCAATGTTCAAACTTTTGGCAAGATTCCAGTCCATTTCGTCTGCTCCTGAATCAATGAGAACACTTTGTCAGACAGGAGTCAGCGTGGGATGAGAGTAGTCTGAAGTTAGTCGGCTCACCAGCGCCCTCCTCTTCCCTGGCGAGCCCCGGTTTTACTGAGCAAGCAGCCGACAGGTGTTCATGACGCCCGCAGTAGAAACACCGGACCTGGTGGAGGCGTCCTCAGGGGTCAGTTTTGCTCGGTTCAGTTGCATGGGTTCATCTGACCCAGCAGGAGTTTTGTGCAACACTCTTGAAGAAGAATCCTCCCCCATCCGGATGCAACGAGGGTGTTCTGCATGTTGGTCTCTGTCCTATCACCTGTCCCAAAGTCTATTGTCTATTCGTATAGCCAGGGCAATTCAATAATCTAAATCGTCTGGAAGATCTAAAGGGGCCAAATGAAGTCCATTCACAAAGGTGTCAAGCAAGGCCAGATCATTCCAGCTATCTGCTGCTATTGTCCTAAATTATATGGCATAATCAGACACTCTTCGATATATTTGCTTGAGTTGAACTAGAGCTTTAGCCGCCTCTCTTCCAGGTGTTGTACGATCAAAGATCTCTCTCAGTCAGTAAACCGTCTGAGAGATCTGCAAGGGGGAGAGTCTCTGGCCCACTCTGCTGTAGCCCAGGTTGTTGCTCTACCCGTTAAGTATATTATCAGGAAAGCTATGTTGATAGTGCAGGTCGCCACAGGTTTCACAGCCTTAGGCAGGGATGCAGCAGCTGAAGGGGTTTGAGATCCAGCTTCCAGGTGAGTAAGGACACGGAAGGTTGTTCTGCCATGTGGTTAACTTGGCTATTCACTGATGTTTGGTAACTCTCTTGACGACCACTCAAGTCTCTCACTCCCTGGTCAATTGATTTCAGCTGTTCCTCCTGCTGAGACAAAAGCGTGCCTTAAGAGCGCAGAGCTGCTCTGAACCTGTCTGAGTCGGCTGGGTCCTTACTTTTGGCCAGTTCGTACTGTTACGATGGACACAAGCTCAGGACCCAAATGCATGACACCAGAAACAGGTACAAGTACAAGGGCTTTTAATCAAAAGAAAAAACGCAAAGCACGCCATTGGAGGACAAAAATGCAACAAAAAAAATACGGCCACTTGGTGGATCACTTTTAACTTAAGGCTAAAAAAGAAAAGTAGACAAACAAAGAATTCTTAGTCACAAAAATGGTCACGAAGAATGGCTGGCTGACTTGGTATGAAAAGACAAGATGAACTGGCACAGGACAAGGGGAGACGCAGACTATAGGTGTCCACAGCTGGAAACAACTCGATGAAAGCAGAGACTGATCCGAGTCATTACATTTGCATTTTGTAAAACCAAAATAAAAAGCTGAATCAAATCAAATCAAATCAGGTTTTATTTATAAAGCACATTTTAAAACGATTTTTGGTCGAGCCAAAGAGCTGTACATGCAAATAATAAATAACACATTACTACAATCGCAAAACTGAAAGACGTTTAATGCTGAATAGCTTCGCAATAAGATGTGTACCCTGTGGTAGATGTACTGCTGCTGTGACATGCAAACATGCCCCCCCCCAGAAGGAATGAAGTATCTATCTATATATAGAGCAGAGGGGAACTGCAGAGGATGATTGGTGATGACTCTCTGGGTTCATCACCACAGGCCACACCTCACACATGCAGGTATTCTACTCTGGGCTGAATGACCCATATTGGTTAGTGAAGCCCCATCAGCCGTCTTACGGTACGGCCACACGGCAGCGTCGCGTTGAAGCTTGCCGGTGGGCGTGTCTGGCGTGCGACCAACAACCAATCACATTAATCTCCCGCCCCGGACACACAAGCACGCGGTTTGATTGGCTAGAGCTTGTACTGGCATATGATTTGATTGGCTGGCGCTTCCGTCGACGCTTGAAAAGTTGAACTTTTCTCAACGTTCGAAGCGAGCAACGGAGGCAAAGCGATGCGACGGAACCACAATGCAGTTCAGCAAAGCGTGACGTCACCCCATTCAAAGTGAATGGTTTCGGGACCCGTCTGACTTCTTTTAGCACCGTCACCGTGTTACCGATCTCAACCATTAACTAGAGGAGAGATCCAGCAGAGGAGAGGCACACAGCCACGACATAAACTCTGATCAGCACCAACGGGAAGCAGCGTCATCAGAGAGGACTGATAGGATGCTAGACCTCTCGGTCAGATCAAAACCCAGGCCGTGTCCTGCTCATGTCTTAGGGTTCAGTTGACTTCAGGTTCATAAATATAAACAGAGAACACAATGTTGGGATAAAACTGCTACCCCTTCTTTTCAGCTCTGGTTGAGCTGGTCCTGTTTCCTTCGGCCCGAGTCCTGTTGAGGGCCGAGGCCGCTGTGATAGTATGAGTCTGAGGACGGGGGCCCTCACTGAGGCAGGGGGACAAGGACCTCCACGTAGCTGATGGGGAAAAAACCTGACTCGCCGTGGATCATGCCCTCATACCAGTTCTCGTCTATCTGGTTGGTGAGGATGATGATGTCGCCCTCCTTGAAGCCCAGCTCCCCCTGGTTCTCCGGCTCAAAGCTGTAGAGAGAGCGGCAGCACGGCTGGTCCAGCAGCTCCGACTCTGCACCACAGAGACACAAAATCATTCTGTTTCTGCAGTAATGCTAAAGGCTGCAGTGATTACTTTCATTATCAAGGAATTCTATAGCAGCTGCTACAGCATTTCACCTGTGGGTCTGTGTGTGTCATTATACATAATGTGCTTCTGGAGACCCCTGCAGTATGGGGAAGCAATGGAGAAGATGTTGTAATATGTCCATATTACAACATATTGTCTATCTGTCTGTCAGCATCCCATTTGTCTACATGAAAGTTTTACAACCCTGCAAGATAAAGGGACACAACTCTACAGGTGTCTTTTGAGATCAAAATAAAGGCCTAGTTTCAAAGAGCAGTGTGATTCAAGCAAGGTTGCTGGAAGTAAGCGGGCTAGACGTGTTGAAGGCCCCCCAACTTTACTCCCCAGGGGCCTCATTTATAAACGGTGCGTACGCTCAAAAAATGGCGTACGCCGTTTTCTAAGCAATGTTTGCGATTTATAAAAAACTAACTTGACGGGAAAATGTGCGGTCCTCCACGCAAACTCGAGAAACTCTGACCCATGCTAAGCACAAAAACGGGAGAGACGAGAAACTGCGACACCGTTGGCAGAAGGAAGAATGGAGAGAAATATGTGGAAATAATACCATAAATAAAATGTTACCTCTCATTTATCAAATATGAAGAATTCATTTTCAAACATTGATTAAAGCCAATCTTAAAATGATGAAACAAACGCCTGTTTGAGACTCCTCAGTGCACACAAAAACATAACTTGGAGAAATACATATATACGGATATGTTATTTAAAACCACCTCGAATATGTTGTGTTAATGTTATGAAATGTTTTCTCATAAATGATGCGGTAAGCAGGAGGACAGAATTACGTCTAAACTGACGCCGTTTTGCATTTCTATAGGTTGTAGATACGAGCATGGTTTTATATACTATCACGTTTAATCGTGTTTTATGCCGTTTGCTAAGACTTGATAAGTCGCTCGTAAAACACAGGAGGTATGGAAACTAAGAACACCATATATTTGGTAGATTTGGCAGCTGATACAAATCAACACATTAGTTTCATTTCCTTTAACTGGTGGATATAGAGTTGCTGCGGGGGGGGGGTTGAGACGCACAGGCTGCAGTGGAGACGCTGCGCACAGCTGATCCACAGCTGATCCACAGCTGGAACACAAACCACCAAATAAAAAAATAAACATGAATTGACTCCACTCCGCAGGGATCCCCCGATACTTTCTTACAGTTGCTCATCATGGGGGGGGTCTCCTGTCCCCGGCACAAACACACTGACACACTGCCTGAGGAAGGTTATGTGTATTTTGTCATTCACTTTTTTCGGACCACTTATTTATTTATTTTGGTGACGATCCGACCTCCATGCTGCTACTCTGGTTCAAACTGCATCCACCAAACAATGTGATTTATCTCCACCTCCCCAAAAGAACCCAAATCTGACACGGTGTGAAAAGTCTTTTTTAGCTGTTCTGTCGTCATTTCCTGCGATCTTCTTCATGCAGTCAGTCTGAATGAATATTAATACGGGGCGTTTCTTTGACTATTTATTGGCAAATATGGGCGTTACGTGAAGCCCGCAAAAGCTGCGCCGCATTTCGAGTTGATTGTGATTTATAAAGGGAAACCGGCGTAGGACGTGCCGCACACACGTCCTACGCCGGTACGCAGTGTTTTATAAATCGGAAAATGTCTGTGCGTATTTATTTGCTTTGTCCTACGTAAGCAACCTTCCCACGTGAATCCTACGCAAGGCTTTATAAATGAGATTTTATTGACATTTTACTTTAAAGATTTGTTTTGCAATCAGCACGATAATTGAGCAAACTCAAACTACTGATGGAGACCATTACATACTTTTAAAAGTCAATGAAAAACTAGTAGGTGAGTGGAGGGGCTCATTGACCAGTACTAAAACATCTCCACGACAACTGAGAAAACTCCATGAATTAAAGCTCTGGAAAATGATAGGAAGTTACCCTACAGTCAATTATGGTTTGTAAGATGATGAATGAACTACGACTCTGTGAAACGGCCGGATTGATCCCCTCCCTCACATGTGAGGAGTTGAAACACGATAATGCAGGATTCATTTAAAGAAGGGAGAAAACAGTGTGTGTGTGTTACTCACGGGGAATAAAGCCATTGGTAGTGGGGGTCTCAGGCCATGACAGTGGAACAGAGGTGATGTCAGCTGGGTGAGATGTAAACACAGATGGAGATGGTGTTGAGCACCAGACCACAATGCAACACACACACACTCAGGTGCTGATGATAACATGTTCCCAAATGTGCGCTCTGATCCACAGTGAAGCACACACACACACACACACACACACACACACACACACACACACCACACACACACACACACACACACACACACACACACACACACGCACACACGCACACACACACACACACACACACACACACACACACACACACACACACACACACACACACACACACACACACACACACACACACACACACAGCTCGCTAAGGGTTGGTCAGAGGAGAGAGAGGTTCACTGTCAGTTTCAAAGATTGGAATATACTAACGGTGTATCATAAAATGTGCATCTGGTGATGGAAGATAAATATCTGGATAGGAAAGTGATCAATATGAAATGAAGTAGAGCACACACACAATGAGGCATAACATCTAAAAAATAAATAAAATAAAACTAGAACTAAGGATGACACCTCTACCACCTGATACTGTTTAAAGGAACCCCTCCCTTGTGATTGGCTTAAAGAGAGAGGATGTACCGGTGGGTTTCAGGCCGCCCTGCTGACTGCTGACCCCCACGCTGCTCCTCATCGACCTACACCTGAACTCCCTCCTGCTGCGGCTGCTGGCTGTGGATATTCTTTGGGGGATGAATGTTTCATCAGGCGAAAAGAAAGGCATTAGGTATTAAGAACATGAAAGGCTTTTTTTGTTATACAATTATAAAACACATTTTCTCTACACAGCTTTTTCACAGATCATCTCACAGAGATAACATCCCAGAATCCACCCTGACTACATCGGTCTCCCAACCGTAGGTCAGGACACAATGACTTTGAAATAACTGTGATTTGAAACAACTCTGCACAGCTTTGGATTGGTGGACCAGCTCATGCATTTTGCAAAACAACAAACCAGCAAAAGCAGGTATTAGTGATGGGAATTATGGCTCTTTGAAGGGAGCCGGATCTTATGGCTCTGTTCCTTTCAAAGAGCCGTTCAAAAGAGCCGTTTTTTTAAGGTTACTAGGTTTATCTGCAAAATAATCACCAGGATAATGATTGACTGTATTGCCAGACCTAATGTCAATAATCTGCATTGTAAACATGACACAAGGTGGCGCCATACCCATGTCATCATGTCAGTGAATGTACTTTGAATTTACCCTCTGTATGTGTTAAGTAAATAAAGTTGCCTTGCCTTGAATGAAATTCACGCAACTCTTAATATTAGTAGTGTGTTTTGAAGTGGCGATGGAGATTATTTGTTGACCCTGCTTTAAAGGATATTTTGCCTTTACAAATGGTGCGCTTTATCACTGCCTGGGTTTTGGTTGAAGTGCATCCAAATGCTGCTGCGTTTGGCTCATTTTCCATCCGAAAAAAACACGTTGTCTATCTGTCCCGTACCACTTGTTATGACTTCTCTCTCTCGCGTATTCCCTAAAGACCCACCCCACCTAACTCCTCGTGCTGAAACCTACCAATCAGAGTAGGGGCGGGTCTTCACAGAATACGTTTGGGGAACAAAATCAAGCTTTTTAAAAGGAGAGTGGATTTTGGCAGGCAGTGAGTGCGGACCAACGATTGAACGATAACAAGAACGGCTCTCACCAAGTACGACTCGGTTCCCCTCGTTCGTACCAAAGAGCCGTTCAAAAGAATCGGCTCGTTCGCGACCGACACATCACTAGCAGGTATCTCTTTGGCAATGGTGAGCCTTTCCCACATTTAGAACATTCATTTACATTGACACCATAGTTTGTGAATGTGCTGCTGACTTGATGCTTTCACTGTCCCGACCTCTCACCTCTCCTGCAGCCTCACTCTGAGCTGCTGCAGGGTCTCCTCCGACCGCCTGTGGTACTGCAGGGCCGCCTCCATCAGAGCTGCCAGCTGACTGACCTGCTCCACCTACACACACACACACACACACACACACACACACACACACACACACACACACACACACACACACCACACACACACACACACACACACACACACACACACACACACACACACACACACACACACACACACACACACACACACACACACACACAGAGATCATTGCAGCATCCCATAATCCCCTCTGTTTCAGCCCTGTTTCAAAAGTGCTGATTCTCTGTCTGTTACTTTAGATGAAAATAAGGAGCCACTCCCCACGCCCCTCTGAGAGAGGTTTGGTTAAAAAAGAAAAGAGAGGGGTTTTTTGTTCCTGAGACTTTCAGAGTCTCTTAACACAGAGGGGAGACATATTCATGTAGAAAAGACATTCAAAAGTGGATTTTGCATAATAGGTGACCTTTAACTTTCCTTAAATATTGTGCTCACACTACAGTAAGTAAGTAAGTAAGTAAGTAACATTTATTTATAAAGCGCTTTTCACAGACAAAGTCACAGTCAAAGTGATTGACAAAACATTAAAACATCATAGGAATCATAAAATAATAAATGATCACACAAACCACGTGTTAAGAAGTGCTAAAAACACAAAAACACAATAAAAACATTGGATAAAATAGAATAAAATAAAAGCACAGGTTACCCAAACGCCTGCCCAAACAGGAATGTCTTTAAATTAGTTTTAAAGGAGTCAACAGAGTCTGCGGACCGTAGGTGAGCGGGCAGAGCGTTCTATAGCTTAGGAGCCGCGGCCTCGAACGCTCGATCACCACGGGTCTTAAGGTGAGTAAGTAGGACTGAGCATATTTTACCTGAGTGGGCGGGCTGATGTTTTGAAGGAACTTGATAAATGATTAGCTATTCTCAAGTTTCATTGCTGCTTATCTGCCAATTGCACAATTTCCATATTCCACATATAAGCTACAGGGAGCCAGTGAAGAGATCTAAGTATTGGGGTAATGTGGGACCGTTTATTTGACCGGGTGAGAAGTCTAGCAGCTGCATTCTGGATTGCCTGCAGACGACCAAGAGCAGACATGCTGAGAGAGGTGAAAAGTGCGTTACAGTAGTCAATGCGAGATAAAAATAAATGCATGTATAATCATCTCTAGGTCAGACGTTGAAACTACAGATCTCAGTTTACTAATGTTTCGTAGGTGGAAGAAACAAGATCTGGTCAGTTGCCTAACATGGCTGTCAAACGACACGGATTGATTAAATATTACCCTTAAAGGGCCCATGTCATGGCCATTTCCACTGATCATAATTCCATTGTTGAGGTCTACTAGAATAGATTTATATTGTGCAATTTTCCAAACTCACATTGGTTTCTCATACAGCATCTCTGTAAACTACGTGTATTCACTGAATTTCACTCTCTGCCTTTAACGGCTCGTTGTAGCTCCAATAGCTCCAGCCCCCACCCTCCCTGTGAGCACAGTGTGCTCTGATTGGTCGGGACGTTGTGAATCGCGCTGAGCTCCGTGGAGGTGTTGTTTCCTTGTTTAGGATACATAGCGAAACACAGCCAAACTCATCCTGAGCACACACAAAGTCACAGCCGAAGTAAAAACAATAAGTGTGGCTTGATATTGAGTAAGAAAAAGGTTGATAAACGCTGTGAGAATGGGTCTGCAGAGAGAATTTTGCCGCGATCCCAACTGTCTGTTATCAGCCTGCAGCCAGGGAGGAGAAATCAGCTGAGAGTGTGTGTGTGAGGAAGTCCGTGGATTGGTCAATTTGGACCAATCAGCGGGGGCTTAACGTAACGGCTCCGCGGACGTAACGTAACGGCTCCACGGATTGGGCCATTTCGTTCCGGGTACCGCATGACCGTATCGCGTCATAGCTCTGGGCGTGGCTACTGGCCATTCCTACGTCACAACACCCAGGAAGTAAACAATGGACAATGACGTATCTCCAACGAGGCGTTTTGGGGAGGTATTTTCTGTGTTAGAGTTTTACTCCCTACAGGGTGTACTTTGAGGGTTTTGACTCTGCACACCGTTTACATGCATACAAACCTTCATAACACACAAGGGGACGGGTAATAAATGGAAAAGCATGACATGGGACCTTTAAGTTACGTAGTTTGGAGTTGGCAGCAGAGGAATATGGTCCAATACATTGCAAAATCATGGGTACAACCTTTTCTGGTGCAACAACCAGAACCTCTTTTCTGCCGTCCTTAATACAGGGGTGGGGAACCTTTTTCCTCTCAAGGGCCATTTCAATTTTTTCAACATCCTCCGAGGGCCGTACAAATGATTGACCTCTGCTTAAAAATACTAAAATCACAGCCCATTCATTTGGCCTTTCTTTCATGCTGTGCAAAGAAAAAGAAAAATCTTAATCCAGATACCTTACCATGACTCGCGTATGCATGCACGTGCACGGTTGTGGCATGACCATCAAAACAGAAAGATATGGACACAAGATGTGTGCAAATGTATTTAGTTTCCTATCCATGTGGACATGATTTAAATGGGGGGGGGACCTAACCTCCTCTAGGGGGTCCGGGAAGATTTCTTTTTAAATGTTGAAGTTAAAAGCATCAATCTGGTGCACTTTGAGAGCAACATTAAGAGATCTATGGATACATCTCTCAACATCCATATGAAACAGAACTGTAAGCAGATTTCTTTTTCTTTATGGATATTTTTCAAATCATATTTTACAATAACAACTTTTTTTTACTGTCATATAGTATTTTATACCTGTTTACTTTATTCTCTTATTTTTTTATAACTATAATGATCATATAAAGATGTGCCTTTACCTCACTGGTTGTAGAAGCTTCTTATATTCGTTAGCATAGCTAGCTAACCAGATGCTAATAACAACAAAGTTAGTGACTGTATGATCAGTATGACAGATGAACAGATCGCCACTGGGCTTTCAACTAAAGACACAGCCACGCAAAAACGGTGGCATGTGTACGGCTCCTTATGGGTACTGCAATTTCTGAACTGCCGGAGCGGCGTTCTGGTGCTCTCCGTCAGAACTGCACCCCTGTCAGACCTGACATATACCACGTGATGACACGTTAGGCTCGTGTTGTGTTCAAGGACCCTGACCTTGGCCAGGAAAAACAGGCACTCGAATGTTTAATTTTTTTGCGGTCTAGACTTTTCTTAATTTTTTTTCTTTTTTGCGTGTGTTTATAAATTACTTCGAGGGCCGTACCAAATGGTCTCGCGGGCCGTATACGGCCCGGGGGCCGGAGGTTCCCCACCCCTGCCTTAATAGCACTAAGACAGTCTAATGGCGCATTTCCACTGCAGGGCCTCACACGGCTTAGTACGGTATAGTTAGGCCTTGGTAGGCCAGGCTCACTTTATGCTGCGTTTCCATTACAGTTTAGTACTGGGGCAGTAACTATGGTAACGCAGTGCAGGCGGAGCCGTGACGTCATCTTCAATGCGAACCACAAAACCAAAACATCAGCTGTTAGCTGTTAGCCCTCAGAGCTCACAGCTCCTCATATCTGTTCAGAAACTAGACAAAAGTTAAACAAGTACAAACAACAGACTGCCTGTGTCATGGCGAATACAGTCGCTGCTTTATGTCTGTATAGGCCGTTGTTGTGAGTGTGGACGGTCGGAGCATATACAACGTTAGCTTAGCCGATCTCCATTCAGAAAACACGCATTTTAAAAGGTTTTTCGCCTGCCGTCTGTCTGCAGACTTGTCAAAGCATTAATTCATGGTTTTTACTAACCGGTATCAGTATGTTGTTACTTCGGCATCATTTTGAAACGTGTATTACAATTAAATCATGGTAAAATATGTTCATTTTGTTGTAGTTGTAGCCCCCTTGCCAGCGAATCTCTCACTAGTTTAGCATATTCAGCCCGGTTGTTGGCCCGGAAAGAACCACGATTTTGGAGAGCCAGAAAAACTGTGAAAAAGTACCCGTTAGCCGGAACTACCCCTAGTGGAAACGCAACAAAAAACGGGCCGGGTTTGGCACGGCACGCTTAAACAGTGCTCCGCGCTGCAGTGGAAATGCGCCATTAGAGCCTAGATATCCTAAAAGCCTCACTAGGTTTGAACGAAATGTGGAGCTGGATATCGTCCGCGTATAAGTGATATGTAATGTTAAATCTTACAGGCGACTAAGAGCACCACAACAGCCTCAGCTGTATCGCTGCAGAGTTGCTGTTGGATTTTTGCTCAAGCATTCGTTGACGTAGGTTGTTGTTAACTCGCTCTGAGAACCGGCCTACGTTTCTCTTAAATTCTTCAGTGGGGGGAAAGTAAGGGGCCGGGGGTCAAGCATAAGCTCTGATTGGTTGATGCGTTTTGAAAGCGATGAGGTTAACTCTGATTTGTAGCTTGTCTGCAGCTGTGACCAGCTTCATGTTTGTAGATGAAATTGACAATACTGATGCGTTGTGGCTTCTTGTGTGAACATTGCATTATCTGGGACTGTATAATAATGTATCAGAAGCTTCCCCTCTCTTACGTCGTTCTCCAGGAAGTGGAACATGCTCCTTTCGGCCAGCTCTCTGCTCTCGTCGAACTTCTCCACCGCCTGCCGGATCTCCTCGTCTGGGATCTTCCCCTGATGCTTCTTCTTATAGTCGAAGTCTAACCGGCGGCCCTCCAGCTTCTTCAGGTGGTGCTGCAACACAAAGAGGTTAGGTTAAATAATATTTCAATTATTTGACCATTCCTTTTCTTTTGCCAAATGTATAACATGTGTTACATGGTTTGGAAACAGCGAGCTTCCACTCCACAGTTCTACAGCGGGACTGAAACACATGCAGTAGGGGGCGCTCTTAAATAACAGTACACAATTACACAAAATGAATACTGAAGTCTGTTCAAGACCTTTAATATTATCTGTTATTACTGTACTTAAACGTATAGATCCAAATAGTAGGAGTCAACAAGCAAACAAATGTCTTATACATAACTGGCTCCTAATTGTTCCCACATAAAACAAAGAGCCAAAGGTGTATCAGAGTTTGAAGCACATTATAGTGGCTGTTAATCCAGAGTCATACATTCTTAGGCCAGATTTCTTTCTGACTTCCAAAAGTTCAAACCTTTAGTTCAAGCTACCACGCTGACATGTTGTGCACTAATACGTCGAAAACTTTAACGACCCTCCCCTGCAGGCTCCTCTTACTGCCGCAACGCCATTTCAACTGTTGGACATACGCACTATAATCTGTTAAATCTGTCGTAAACAATAACCAACACAAACCTCAGCATAGTCCAAAAACATCAATACATACAAAACAAAAACTGTATCATTATAATAAATCCTTTAAAGGTGGGGTAGGTAAGTTTGAGAAACTGGCTCGAGATACACTTTTTGTTATATTCCATGGAATGCTCTTAACATCCCGATAGCAATGAATATCTTAAGTGCTTTGACAAAACATCCATAAAAAAATGTCATCTGTAGAAGCCGTAATACTGTAAAAAGCACGACCAATCATTTTAGCCGGCCCGGCTAAAATAACTGGATGGCCTACCTGCCTGTCAGCCTTCCATCTGTGCACAAACTTATCTCGTGCCCTCATTGGTCATGTGCGCGTTCGTGTGTGTTGGAGGAGGGGCTCTATAAGGAAGTGGCAGATTTTTTCCGGTTGTGTATTTTCAAATTCTAGCGCACTCGAGCTGGTTTCTCCAAAATTACCTACCCCACCTTTAATTAAACAAAATGTAGAGAATATTAAAACTGTCTTGCCAAAATAAACATTTTTCCATACATAACTGCCTCGCTGGCTCTTCAACAGTCTTCAGTCCTTTGTGTTTCATTCTGATGTCAGAATGAATCAGAATCAGAATCAGAATACCTTTATTAGTCCCACAGAGGGGAAATTTGCATCATTACAGCAGGAAAGAGCCACAGACAGCTTAATGTTACCTATGTTAAGAAAAAAGTACTAAGTTATGATATAATAACAAATATAATATAAAAAATAAAAGTAAAAGAAAAATACTTTTCAAAATACAAATCCTCTAACAGTTCTTAGGATTTAGCAGCCAGTTATAAATTACACAGTTATTAACGGCATATATATATATTGCACATATAGCACATATTGCACATAGTTGATTGGTATTTAGCAGCAAGGGGTGATATAGTCTGTGTTGTGGTGTGTGTAAGGGAGGGGGGAGGGGGGGGGGGTCTACAAGGGCCTGTGCTGGTTGAATAGTCTGACCGCTGCAGGAAGGAAGGACCTGCGGTATCTCTCCGTGTGACAGCTGGGGTGCAGCAGCCTGTCGCTGAAGGAGCTGCACAGTGAGGACAGGGTGTCCTGGAGGGGGTGGGACATATTGTCCAGCAGGGACATTCTCCTGTCTCCCACCACCTCCACAGTGTCCAGAGGACTCCCCAGGACAGAGCTGGCCTTCCTTACCAGTCTGTTCAGTCTCTTGCTGTCAGCAGCCGAGATGCTGCTGCCCCATTAGGCCACACCATAGAAAATGGCTGGTGCCACAACAGAGTCGTAAAAAGTCTGAAGGAGTGCCCCCTGCACCCCGAAAGACCTCAGTCTCCTCAGCAGAAAGAGTCTGCTCTGTCCCTTCTCGTACAGAGCAGCAGAATTATCAGTCCAGTCCAGTTTATTGTCCAGGTGAACACCCAGGTATTTGTAAGATTTCACAATCTCAATGTCCGCTCCCTGGATGTTCACTGGTGTTGGGGGGGAGTGTTGACGCCGTCTGAAATCCACCACCAGTTCCTTGGTCTTCGTTGCGTTGAGCTGGAGGTGGTTCCTCTGGCACCAGAGGGTGAAGTCCTGTGTCAGCTCCCTGTACTCCCTGGCGTCCTCGTTGGAGATGAGGCCAACGATGGCGGAGTCGTCAGAGAACTTCTGCAGGTGACAGGTTGCAGTGTTGTGGGTGAAGTCTGCAGTGTAGAGGGTGAAGAGAAACGGTGCCAGCACCGTCCCCTGGGGGGCCCCCGTACTGCTGATGATGGTGTCTGATTGACACTCCCTGGTCCTCACGTACTGTGGGCGGTTGGTGAGGTAGTCCAGGATCCAGGAGGTGAGGTGGTGATCCACCCCCGAGAGCTGCAGCTTGTCCCCCAGGAGCGGGGGCTGGATGGTGTTGAAGGCACTGGAGAAATCAAAGAACATGATCCTCACAGTGCCCCCCGGCTTCTCCAGGTGGGAGAGGGACCTCTGCAGCAGGTAGATGACCGATGGCAGGCTGGTAGGCGAACTGCAGCGGGTCCATTGATGGTGCCACAATGGGCCGGAGGTGTCCAAGGACCAGCCTCTCCAGGGTCTTCATCAGCTGTGATGTCAGCGCCACCGGCCGGTAGCTGTTGAATTCCTTGGGACGAGGGGTCTTTGGCACAGGTACCACACAGGACGTCTTCCACAGTTGTGGTACCCTCCCTTGCTTCAGGCTCAGGTTGAATAGAAGCTCCACAATCCCACACAGCTGATCCGCACAGGATTTGAGGAGCCTCGAGCTGATGCCATCTGGACCCACCGCTTTCCTCGCCTTACACTTCTGCAGCTCCCTCCTCACCTGGTTGGTTGTGAAGGACAAGGTGTCGTCAGCGGGTGGAGAAGAACCAGGGGCTGATGTGAGAGGTGTCTGTGAGCTGATGACCGGGGCTGAGGCGCCGTTTACACGAGGAGAAAACTGCTTGTATCTGCATAATTTCGCGTGCGTATAGCCCTATTATTTACACGAGGCCGATAGAAACTGACCCCACAAACGATAACGGGTCCCAAGGTGGATAGATTTGCAAACGAAACGCTATGGGGGGTCAACCGAGTCCGTGTAATCAGCTCGATACGAATATTTCCTGAAAAAATAACGATAGCCCCACCTCTCCTGCTCACTGCTGTAGCAACTATCAAAAATAGCTGTGTTAATTAAACGCACAAGGGGTTCTTGAATGAAATAATATTATAAAAGGCAAACCAGAATTGTTAACGCCCAATATACTCCTCAAACAAAATAAACAGAGTCAGATTTCATGCATTGATCCATTATATTGACAAAGGAGCGATCTCACCCGGTGTTTGTAGAGAATATCTCTCTTTCTGAGCGCGTCCTCTCCACGGAGACGTGCTTCTTGGTCGGTCGATGCAATATCCACAGATTCGGTTTCTTTCAGTTAACTTCCCCGTTGCATTTATCCATATGCTGAGGAAATGACTATATCCCGCTGAATACCAGCAATCGCCACACACACTTCCTCCTGTCAGTAGCTACTGCTAGTGCTACTGCTACTGACCATGCTACAGATATTAGTGCAAAATCTACAGCTCCTCTACCACAACCATCAGCAACAAGTGGACATGGAGAATTACATGAACTACATGTTGCTAAATACACCGCGGGCGTAAACAGAAGGGTAGCCATGGCAACATTGCTGCGGGGCTGCTCTGGGCTGCTCTTCTTCGCTGCTTTTGGTGTATTTTGGCGGAAGTTACAGCGCCACTTACAGTCCCGGCATATGTACTACAGCGTTTCCAGCGGTCTCGTTTGAACAGACACGTTAAATGAAACGAATGCATGTGAACGGAAGACTTTTTTGAATACGCATACTGTGCATAAACGCAAACGTTCCCGTGTGAAAGAGGCCTGAGTAGAGGTGGGAGAGGTGACAGGGACATTTCCAGGCAGTGGGGACAATGGGGGGTGCAGCAGGGGGGAATGGGTCGGGGGGGGAGACGCATGACTGATCAAATCTGTTGAAGAAGTTATTCAAGTCGTTTGCCCACTGGCGGTCCCCCCGGACCTGGGAGTCTGGCTCTTTGTAGCCAGAGATGGTCTTCAGGCCTCTCCAGACTCCGCTGACGTTCCTCTGCAGCAGCTGTTCCTCCATCCTCTTCCTGTAGCTGTTTTTCCCCTCTCTGATTTTCCACCTCAGCTCCCTCTGTACAGTCTTCAGCTCCTCTCTGTTGCCAGATCTGAAGGCCCTCTTTTTGTCCTTCAGGAGAGCCTTTATTCCAGGGGTAACCCAGGGTTTGTTGTTGGGAAAACACCGTACAGTCCTGGTGGGTACGACGTTTTCCTCACAGAAGTTAATATAGTCTGTGATGCAGTCTGTAAGGCCGTTAATGTCCTCCCCGTGAGAGTCAGTGAACACATCCCACGCGGTAGTGTCAAAACAGTCTTTCAGGGCCTCCTCAGACCACTTCTTCACGTGCGTGTGGGCACCGGCTGTCTGTGGACCAGAGGTTGGTCCACGGCTAACAGCTCTATGTCCCTGTTGCAGATTCGTTCTTTAATAGTGGTGTGCCCTGGATTACACCATCTATCATTCACAAACACAGCCAGCCCTCCTCCTTTCCTCTTACCACTCTCTCTCGTCCTGTCCGCCCTCAGCAGATGAAAACCATCCAGTGTAGCGTTAGTGTCCGGGGTTAACTCCGTTAGCCACGTCTCAGTAAACACAAGGATACTGCTCTCCCGATACTGCCTCTTATGCCGGGTCAGCACCGCGATCTCGTCCATCTTGTTCGGGAAGAGATCTCACATTCCCCATGGTGATAGATGGAAGGACAGGTCTGTATCGTCTCCTCCTGGCTCGCAGCTTTGCCCCGGCACGGCGTCCCCGTCTCTTTCTCCTCAGCTTGCGGGGAACAGCGGGTCTATCGCCGGTTAGCATTGCCATGCTACGGAAGGCTAACATAAACAGTACTAAAAAGAGTGCAAAAAGTACGGGCCTGACGTCCATAGTGCAAGTATAAGTTAAACAAAGTATATACAATAAAAATAAAAAGATAAGATAGGCACAAAATAAGTAAATATAAGGAAAACTACTCAGTGTGAGTAAGAGCTGCTGTAACTGGCTGCCACTAGCGCGGCGCCGGAAGAAACACTGTGTTTTAAACACTGTCAAAATGATTAGAATTTGAGGGCAAGGTTTTAAAGCACGGAATAACATCAATACATTCTCGTAGTGTAGGCAAGGCAAGGCAAGTTTATTTATATAGCACCTTTCAACACAAGGCAATTCAAAGTGCTTTACAAAAAATGAAAGACATTAAGAAAATGGCATTTAAAATCAGTCATTAAAAAGAAAAGATAATAAAATAAACATTAAAAGAAAAAATACATGGATAAAAGTTACAGTGCAGTTTAAGATGTGAATAGTTCAATTAAAAGCGGCGACAAAAAGAAAAGTCTTCAGCCTGGATTTAAAAGTAGTAAGAGTTGCAGCGGACCTGCAGGTTTCTGGAGCATAATAACTGAACGCTGCTTTACCATGTTTAGTTCTGACTCTGGGGACAGAAAGCTGACCAGTCCCTGAAGACCTGAGAGTTCTGGATGGTTCATAATTTAGCAGTAGGTCAGACATGTATTTTGGGCCTAAACCATTCAAAGCTTTATAAACCAGCAACAATATTTTGAAATCTATTATTTGACACACAGGAAGCCAGTGTAAGGACTTCAGAACAGGAGTGATGTGATCCACTTTCTTAGTGTTAGTGAGGACTCGAGCAGCGGCGTTCTGAATTAGCTGCAGCTTTCTAATAGATTTTTTAGTGAGACCTGTGAAGACACCATTGCAGTAGTCGAGTCTACTGAAGATAAAATCATGGACAAGTTTTTCCAAATCCTGCTGTGACATTAGTCTTTTAATCCTAGATATGTTCTTTAGGTGATAGTAGGCTGATTTAGTTATTGTTTTAATGTGACTGTTGAAACTCAGGTCAGAGTCCATGACTACACCTAGATTTCTGGCTTTATCTGTTGTTTTGAACATTGCAGACTGAAGCTCAGCGCTAACTTTTATACGTTCTGCCTTGGCTCCAAAAACCATTACCTCAGTTTTATCTTTGTTTAATTGGAGAAAGTTCTGACACATCCAGTCATTGATTTGTGCAATGCACTTACTCAGTGTTTGAATTGGAGCATAGTCTCCTGGTGAAATTGTTACGTAAATCTGTGTGTCATCCGCATAGCTATGGTAACTTATTTTGTTGTTCTTCATTATCTGAGCCAGTGGTAGCATGTAGATGTTAAAGAGAAGAGGCCCCAAGATGGAGCCTTGAGGTACCCCACATGTCATATTTGTCAACTCAGATGTGTATTTACCTATAGAAACAAAGTTGTTTCTGTCCTTTAAGTAGGATTCAAACCAATTTAGAACTGTTTCCGAAAGTCCCACCCTGTTTTCCAGTCGGTCTAGTAATATGTTGTGGTCAACAGTGTCAAACGTGTAGTGTAGTGTGGCTGCTCTTTATGTACCGTGATCTCTTTCAGGTCCTTGTCCTGTAGATGCTGCAGGGGGTCAATAAAGTTTTGTTTGACACTTATGTCCAGGGAGTCCTTCACATCGGCCATCTGCCTCATGGCCTCCCCCATATCGGTCAGAGCGCAGCCTGCAGGAGGAGAACCAGCAGACACTGATACAGAGATCCTCTGAACTTGAATGAGAAACCCATCAATGTGCTTTCTGCAGCACGGCCACTATCTAGGTGTTTGTGGAATATGATGATGGGTACCAAAGATGGAGTCCTCTCCCAGATCCTGTCCGTGGCGCAGCATGCAGTCTCCCAGCAGCCCCTCAGACTGGGGGTACCCGGTGTTCTTCACCTGCCCTCGGATCTTAGACATGGTGTTCAGCATGTTCAGTTTGGCTCGAGACGCTGCGGAGGGAGACATTCATCCCTGATTCATTTTACAAGGCAGTGTTGTAGTGGCAGATGACAAAATAGCATACGATATGTATTTGTTACCTGGGTTAGGCTGCAGGTATTCTGTTGTTTTGGACAAGAGGTCAAACATGGACTTGTTGGTCACATCTATTTTCTAATGGGAGCCAAATAGGAACATTAAAAAAAGAAATGTTGCAGTTATGGGTATGTTCCAGCTCTGGAGGATATTTAAACACTCATTTCAGTCAATCATTCACTTGTCTAAGCTGGGTTCATGGTTCAGAATTACCATATTTTATAAGTATAGTTTATACATATACAATACATTATAACATGAATGAAGATTCTGAAGTTTCTCAGCGAAGTTGATTCTGGACTGAAAGCAGATGAAGGCTGCAGTAAGGCTTGTTGTGTTCTTGATGTCCTTTAGAGTAAAAGTGTTGGTTAGATTGATGGAAGGTGTTTCAGCGACATGTCCATCTTCCTCCGACTGCGTAAACCTTCATTGTTGTTAATAAAGCTCAAACTAAACATAACAGAAAAGTCTATTCACATCTTTGTATCCTTATATCTTAAAATGAGTGCTAAAGATGTGTTTTCACTCCCTTTCTGGACCCTGATATGTGTCTTCAGGTGGCAGCTCATTTAGTAATAATCTGACCAAAAGAAGACGTTAGTATTATCCGCCATCAGGTCTTTTTGAAAAAGTTATTTTCCGAGACCATCTCAGATAAATGCTCTTCAGAGATTGTTGTTAAACTTGAATTTCAACTCTCTGGACTCACCCTCTCCATCTCCACAAAGTCCTGGTGCAGCTTGGTTCCCTCCGCCCCGCTGATCTTCTCACTGAGCAGCTGCACACAGCACAGAGAATACAGAGAGCTGTTGTGTAAAAGCGTATGAGTTCTGTCAGTACGTCGTGCACTGGCTGAATGGCATATACCTCTTAGTGTCACAATATACCTCTTAGTGTTACAAGGAAAATAATGTTTCACAAACTTGGTTCAATATTAGCAACAGGGCAAGCAGCCAAACCCTTCATAACAGCAGACATGTAAACCAAATGCCCAGGAGATCCAAATGAAACAATGAAAAGTTGAATACCGTTTTCTATCATTGGAAAGCCTGTTGCCATGAAAAGAGGAGTAAGACGATCTGAAAGGCTTTGCTGTCTTTCATTAGATGAATCCTACGAGCCAGATACACATCATTGTGATGGCTGAAAATCCAAAGTGATCCTGAAAATAACATGTGGCAATAATAGCTGGGACATAAAGCGTCTTATTCTACATCTATAAATCTCGCTCTTGTTGCCGTAACAACGGTTCTTACAATGTGTGACCCCAGGATATCATGTGACCTGATCACCTGGCACCTTCTTTGAGAAAGTCTGCTGATCCTCAGTCACACCTGGAAACGAGCAGGTCATTTACAACTCCCATTACTCATGATTCCAGAAGCTCCCTGCAGAGTGTGCTGACGTCGCTCTGCAGTGGATCTCATGGGATCTCAGCTGATTATCTTTCATCAAACAACATCCGTGCACCTCTGATCCAATCTTACAAATAATCTATGACCGTGATAAATTCATAAATGGGATTTGGACAATTAAAATACTTTAAGAAACAAAGCATATCATTTCTTGATAGAATCTATTGTTAATCAAAGTCATTATAACAGTCTTTGTTAGTCTTTCCAATGTTCGAACAATCCCTATCTCTGGTTGTTCTACACAGAAGCACCAGGCCTTTGAAAACACATCTTCATATGATGATTATGAAGGACTGTTCTTAGTTTAGGGGCTTTTTCAAATGTTCAAACATTTTCCACAGTAAGCCCACCTTATTAGATGATAAGAGTTATAGGAGTTATATATACAGTATAACAGCTTGGGTTGTGTATTCAGTGGACCTGGCACAGCTGATTGTGCTGCCAGCAGCGGACAGTTGTAGTTACCAAGTGGGTCAGAGGCGGGTAGCGCAGAGTGGACTGAACTGGGAGGTCCAGTATACATCTCTACTGTCTGCTACAGCTGTTTGCTGTTACATCATTCAGACCATGCTTAACATGATACATATGATAATCTCATATCTATCATCTCATCTCTCTCTTGGAAAGAAAACACATGATATTTCTTTAAAGTTCTGTCAAACATACAAGCTTGTCACAATAGTTGAATCCACTTCAGTATATTTACTGAGAAGAAGCTCTATGTGCACTACCTGCTAAAAACAGCAAATCTCTTCATCAGTCTCAATACAAAGAATAAACCGATATGTTTGGAAAAAATTGTGCAGATTTAGCATTTTTCAATTTATTTTGATGACATACATTTGTATATGAATGCTCTCAGCCTTTCCATCAGTGTGTCTCTGGATCAGATCCATGCAGGGAGGGGGGGGGGGGGCTTTGGAAAGAAAGAAACCTGAAGTGTTATTATTTCTTTCTTTTGATATACCCTTAATCTTCCAACAGAGGGGACATGTACATTCTGCATTTGACCCATCCTAGTGTCAGGAGCAGTGGGCTGCCAGTATGTACGGCGCCCGGGGAGCAGTGCCTTGCTCAGTGACACCTCGGTAGCACTTGGTCTTATTGTATTGAGTATGCTTAGGAAAGAATAACAAGTTAGAAGGAAAAAATGAAATGTATTTACAAAGACATGCTCGGGGCCAGATGCACGAAGGGACAGCTGGAGCAACATGCTGCTGGCTGCTTTCAATACACACACACAGAGCTGCAGCTATCCTGAGCAGGCCTGAGTTTGTTAGGCTCAGCAGACACACACACGTTTGGATAGACAGATGCTTCGAGGTGAAGGGACTGCAGCGAGCTGCGACCGACACCACCAGGATGTTCCTTTTATCTTCCAAACACAGATCAGAGCAGCTGAAGCGCTGCAGGTTTGTTAGCAGTCGGGGCTTTGATTGTGTGGCTGTGTTGTTGGATCTGTGTGATCTTCTTCCTGCACTCTGAACTCTTACAGGTGGGCCGGGGACAAACACCCAGCTCTTTCCTTCCTTTGTAGAGAGCACACACACACTCACACAGCAGCACAGTATCTTAGTGTTTTTCATTCTGCATAATATCAAACATAATAGAGCGTTGTAGTGATGACGTATTTTTGCAGGCCGACCCGGAAAATACCATGGCATGGGCTCCCCCGACCAAAAAGCAATAAGATATTTCTATTGGACTTGTGACATTATGGACATATTGGACCTTATTTTCAGGATAATCTCAAAATATGAAATTCAGCTTTTATAATAGTTGAAGCGTAAATGCAATCAGCAGAAATGTAACGTTAGGCTATAAAGGAACTACCGTGTGGTCACATGACCTGACGACACCACACCAAGCTAAAGGCTAGGTTCTGGTTACAATCTGAAAACTGTGTTCAGTTTGCAGTTGGTGGAAGGATAACAAATTAAGTATTCATTTAAAAAAAGACATTTGATTTACCATTAGGTCCATAACTTTGGGGGGTGGGGGGGGGGGGTGGAGGCGGGTGGACAATGTAACGCTGTAACCAGATGAGTGATTACAGCGAAAAACGAAGAGAAGAAGAAGTGATTACAGCGCCCGGTATCATTTTACACACATTTGTATCATACAGATGCAGGACTTACACACGCCTGCTTTCTAACCGACAGGTCCGCACGCACTCCCCAGCCGAAACTCTAATAAGCATTCATTCACAAACTAAATCAGGAGACCTTTAACGTTTTACGTCCGATTCGCTCCTTTTTTCCTCGCTGTACACAGCTCCAGTTTGGGCATTGGCCTGTCATCAGATTTAATTTTAATTGCTGCTGTAGCGGAAGTTTAGTAGAATTATTTTTGATTAAATACTCCAAATCTCCATCCTCCATAATTGCACTTGCTTCAGTTGGTTGCTACTTTCTAACGGCGGTGAGAGTGGTGCAGTGACGCTATCTATCTATCAATTAGATTTATGATTCGAAAATGATAAAAGTAGAGTAGACATGTGGATATTATCCGGCTGAACAAAACGTGCATTTATCTAACAGGTTCGTTTTCCACAGACCTTATTTCCAGCTCATTTCCAAAATCCTATGGAGAAATCCCATTGCTTTTTTGTAGAGGGAACCCGAGCGCAGCTTACTTCCGGGTTTTAGGACGCGTCACTGCACCACTAAGTTGATGCGATTTGATTGGATTGTGAGGCAAGGGAAGCCAGCCGCCTCTGGCTTTCTTTGGCATGGCTCTGACTAATCACAGCTTGGCAGGGGCATGACGTCAGCCTTGTCTGATTGGTCAATCCCTCCATTTTTTTTCACCAAGGGAAGCCAATTTCGGCTGGCCTCCTCTCGCAACAGAGAGTGCAATCTACTGTTTCACCATAACATCTAGAGGGGCGCTGTTTCACTCTTTGTAAAATACTCAATGAGAATGGGGGAGAGACGGGCCGGCAGCAACACACAGCAAAGAAGAATTTCCGAAACTAAACGAAGTGTTTTTATTTATTTATTAAAATTATAACTACAATCCGAAAAAACAGGGGAAGCCTGGCTTCCCTTGGCCTCCAGGAGAAAACGCCACTGCTTTCCACTGAAACTCAGTTCTTGCAGCACTAAATGAGAACTTTTGTTTTCCACCGCCCGGAGCCCAAGTGGTGCTACATCATGACATCATCGTTAATGACACTGATTTTCTCGGCAACGTCGCTCACAACAATGGCGGACTGCGTGGGGTCGATGCTTGTGTTGCTTTTAATCGTACGAAGCCAGATTTAAAAAAAAAAAGCGACTTCTCCAACTCTGTCCTCTTCTCCAGAGTGCCGTGGTTCTTTGTTCACCAATGCACGCTGCTACTTTATACGTGTGTTTATATAAGTGTGTGCTCGCGTTCTAGTCACTTTGCTCAGCGCTACTGCTTGTTACAACTTTATTGTCTTCGCCGTACTCACCATGAAGTGTTCTTGGTCAGGTTAATCTCGCACAGCCTCCAACGTATCTGGTTGGTTTATCTGTTTGTGTGTGTTAGCAGAACCATTTTGTTTCACTGTGTCTCCCAAAGGAGTTGTAATGCAGAGAGAAAGTGTGTGTTCAATGGTGTGGGAGTGAGTTGGAGCCTGCAGCTATGATGAGAGCAGGAACAAGCAAAAAAGAGCACATCCACTGTCAGTCTGGTAAAACCACTGGACAGCGTTTTGTTCGCAATGTTCTTTTTTAGACCATTTTTACAACTTACACAATTCTATGGTGACAGGGGATTACAAGCATATACAATATATACAATGATGGTAAAGTACTCATATTCTTTACTTAAGTAAAAGTAGCAATACTTAATGTAAAACTACTCCGAAACAAGTAAACGTTTTCAATTCAAAATGTAACTTAAGTAAAAGTACACAAGAGAAATATACTGAAGTACCAGAATTCAAAGCACTTGTTTTACCTATAGTGGCCCATTTGAGAATCATATACATTTAATAACAGATTTTGATTATTGATGCATTAATGTGTTTATAACAGCTCGTAAATGTAGAGCTTATGTAAATTACTTTGTATACGGCTACTAAATATCTGAACTTATATTAATATATCAATATGTTTATTAATTAGTTGATTTGTTAGCTTATAATCGGAATCTGAAAAGATTCTAGTAACTCAAGCGCTCAAACAAATAGAGTAGAAGTATAAAGTTGCATAAAATGGAAATACTCAAGGAAAGTATCTAATAATTGTACTTAAGTACAGTACTTGACCTAATGTACTTCATTCAATTCCACCACTGAATATATGTATAAATACAACATTGAAATAACCAATGGCACAGAATGAGTTCAACTATGGTAAAACCTCAGTAGTGTTCATCCCTGGAAAGCCACACCTTTGATTAAACAATGAGTGGTGAAGATTGCACTTATCTTTAGAGTAGCAGAAACCTCACAGATTACACCATGCAGGAATACATTCCAAAGCTGCCTTAAACCCCTTCACCAAGTTAATATTACTATGAGTCTACAGATATACTCAAATACCAAACCATCTAAATCAAAGGTATGAAGGTATGCCTCCTTACAGGCATGTGTTGTTGTGTGTTTAGTGTGTCATGTGTGCGCATTTGTCAGGTGTGTGGGTTGAAAAGCTTGATATGTCCTTGGCTAGATAACACAGTGAAAAGAGCCTTTATTCAGAGTTCACTGTGTGTGTGTGTGTGTGTGTGTGTGTGTGTGTGTGTGTGTGTGTGTGTGTGTGTGTGTGTGTGTAGGGGATCAGGGTTGTTGGACTGTGGGTGGAACTGTTAACGTGTCCGAGTTTCAGTGTGAGGAGGAAGAGGCAGCAGACATATTGTTCATGTTTTCTTTCAGACGGACGGGCAGATATATCAGCAGCCTAACATCATCACAGCATCTCCTGATAAACTGTACGTGTGTTAACAAGGTTGTGAACTGAAAATAGACCCTCACTAGATTTCCATGAACCTCTATGAAACTACTATTAGAGAAAAAGGCCCAGATTAGACAGGGCCACGTTATTGGATCAACCCTTCCTCGTCATGCCTGTAATGTCCTCATTAGAGGCCGGACACATCTGTCTGCTGGCGTCAGCAGTGAGGTCAGCTGGAGAGCCCTGTCAGTTTAACGTCATTATTATCCCTTCACTCAGGCCACATGTGGAACAGAAAATCATATTGACAGTGCCACTCATGTTTCATTTTCCTTTTTTTTCCGACCAAGTTTCTCTGTTAAGAGTCACTCAGAGAGAACAGGAAACACTGCCACTGTGAAAGAAGAATGGTGGCCTTGAGACATCATCAAACCCGGCAGCCTGATACTGGATTTTTGAGGACAATACCAAAATCAATATTTGAGAGCTTGAAAATCAAATGACAGCATTTTGTCTGATATAAAGTTCAGCTACAATTAAAAGTTGTTGAAATAACAGCATTCCTTTCACCAAGGTGTCAGCTGTATCTCTATCTGGAGTAAGTGTGTTTACCGTGCATAGGTCATACTGATAATATGTTGCTGCTGCACAGTAAAGATAGTTGCAGGCATGCATGACACAATGTGTGTACCCTGACCTGTGATGAAGACGTGATGCAGATCTGACCCTGAGGCTCACCAACCCTGAGCAATACATGCAAGTCACTTCATAAGTTTAACTCGTAAATTACACTAATGCATATAGTAAATACGTATGTTGATTCTGATTGGTGCAACTTGAGATTTTTAAATTCCACTGCGGACCCGCGGACCCTCTTTCTCCCCACCTCTACCTTCAGCTGTTCGAAGGATAAACGCCAATAACAACAACAAAAAACCTACGTTTTTGTAAAGAAAGAAATGTTATGAAATATAATTGTTAATCCATTCTCCTCAAACAACAGTCAGATCAGAATACTGCTAACACATGTTACCAACCAATCAGACCCACTGTGAGGAGCCCAGATCAGATCAAAACGGATCGGCCTTTCAAAATGTACTGACACTCACTGCCGCTGAGGGATGGTCTGCCACCAGATCTCCTCTGTGCATGTGAGCCTCAACATTTCAGTTGACAGTTAGACCCCATTTACACGCAAACGCATACGAAACACAAACGAACCGAATACGATATAAAAAAAGTATTCCATTCACACGAGACCGCTCGGGAGCGCTGGAGACGCTGTAGTACATATGCCGGGCCTGTAAGTGGCGCTGTACTTTCGCCACAAAATACACCAAAAGCAGCGAAGAAGACCCCCGAGCATGGTTGCCCTTCTGTTTATGCCCCGCGGTGGATTTAGCAACATGTAGTTCATGTAATTCTCCATGTCCACTTGTTGCTGATGGTTGTGGTAGAGGAGCTGTAGATTTTGCACTAACATCTGTAGCATGGTCAGTAGCAGTAGCAGTAGCTACTGACAGTAGCTACTGACCATGCTACAGCAGTGAGCAGCAGAGGTGGGGAGAGGCGGGGCTATTGCGTCATCGTTATCAGGAAATGATCGTATAGGGCGTACACACTGAGCCGCTTGGCCCTCCAGAGCGTTCCGTTTGCAGATCTATCCACCTTGGGACCTGTTATCGTTTGCGGGGTCCGTTTCCGCGTTTCCGTTACGGCCTCGTGTGAACGTTAGAAAGGGGATCTTATCAAACCATCCTGACTGAACCCAGTTGTTTCTGCTCCATTCCTCTGCCGTGGTGATCTCACGGTGATGATAGAGCTTGTGCTGCTTCCCTCCTGCATGTGCATGAGAACGCAAACGGTTGTATCCGCTACTTTTCTCTTTCGTATAGCCCGTTCGTTGATTTTATGCATTCATTTCTATTTTCATAATATACATTGTTTGTTATTGATTGTCAGTCAGGCTTGGAATTTCCATTTGGCCTTTGGTGTCACAAATTTTTTTAGGGCACAAAGGCCATTGAGGGAAAGATTAGGATTTCGAGCTTACTAATAAATAACTTCACTTTCTGATAAGAAAAACAAACGAATGATATGGAAAACAAATCACTTTTTTAATATCAATAATGTCAAACATTATAATCATATAGGCCTATGCCTCCTTAGTATTACCGTATATCAAATTAAATACTCTACTTTGAATAATTAGTGTTTGGTATGCTTTCCATCTACAACTTCTCCCATTCACAAATCCGAAATCAAATCATAAAATCAAAATTCTATTAATATGTAACAAATATATTCCATTTCAGAGCAGAAGAAACAGCCTTCAAGGGTCCAACTCTGCACATACATCATTCAGCAGTGCACAGTGAAGCTCCAACATTCAACTGTACGAACAAGCAATACTTTGAAATGCAAAGTGTGTGTGTGTGTGCGTGTGTGTGTGTGTACGAGAGTCTCTTTAATAAAACATTTCAACTCGAGCGCCAAATTCGCGTGACGCGTTCTCGTGGTAGCCAATCAGCAGTGAGGATCTCAGCCTGCCGTCACTGACATGGAACCACAAAACCAAAACATCAGCCGTTAGCACTCAGAGCTCACAGCTCCTTATATCTGTTCAGAAACTGGACTAAAGTTAAACAAGTACAAAACACAGACTGTCTGTGTCATGGCGAATACAGTCGCTGTTGTATCTGTGTCTGTATCATGTTGCTGTGAGTTTGGACGGAGCAGCTACAACTTTAGCTTAGCCTGATCGATCCATTCTCCATTCAGAAAAACACGCATTTTAAAAGGTTTTTCGCCTGCCGTCCTGTCAAAGCATTGATTCATGGTTTTTACTAACCTTTATCAGTATGTTGTTACTTCGGCATCATTTTGAAACGTGTATTACAATTAAATCACGGTAAAATATGTTCATTTTGTCGCGTCCTGGCCAGCGCGTCTTGTTTGAATGATGCGAGTAAACACAGCTGACAGCCGCGGTGAAACTCGAGCGATTAGAGCAATGCGAATATTCGCATCGCGTCCGGTGTGAACGCAGCATAATGCAGTTCAGAGACCAGACCACTGCTCTGACGCTTTTAAAGCAACTTCGAGATGTTAACAGTGTGAGGGGCACAAGGGCCATGGTGGCCGTAGGACGTACAATTATTTTCGGGACATCACTACCAGACCGAGGGGCCGTCATGGCCACCGTGAAATTCCTACCCTGTTGTCAGTTCATATTAACAAGTCCACATAATACACAAGGCTAAATCAGCTACAACATCTACAAACTAGCTATACAACTTGCAAGGTTTTGGGTTGTGACAATAAGATTTAAATAGTCTAATAGCTTAATCAGCTGTGGAGACCACAGTTCTATTTTCACATGTTGTCAATGGTGAAGGGTTAGGGTTGCCTCTAAAGTAAATATATTTATTTCAAGTTTGCAGTCTTTCTCTCTTTTAAATAAAGTGAAATCACAGAGAAGTAAAGGGATATCGTATACTTAATGTAAGTCGCTTTGGATAAAAGCTTCAGCTAAATGAAATGTAATTGTGGGTACGGCAGGTCTTGTCGACTCATTTCTGTGTATAAGACGTCAGGAGTATTAGCCATGAAACTCCAACTGTACTATGGACTTTGCACAGAACACTGAGCAGTACACTGAAACAACAGTGCTGTTATCAAGGCACTGATAGAGGAGGGGAGATTGGGCCCTCATATATTCTTCTACTGTACTTAAATGATTATTGATGCTTAATACTTTTTATAATTCAAACTTCAGATATTTTCTACACAGTTTTTCATTATTAGCCATATTTCCAAGCCTCAGAAAGCAGCAGCTCTGCTTCCTACAGCTCAGTGATCAGTATTGACTGAAGAGGAAATGAACAATGCCCACTGAGCGGATCTTCATTGTGGAAATAGTTTCAGATATGGTTGAAATAAACAGGAAGTGACAGTGGTTTCCTGTCCACTTATCATTGGCTGGTTTGGAGAGATTGATGCATCTGCTCTCAGTCTCCCTATGCATTTCACCTTCAGGAAGCAGGTGAAATTCCACACAATATTTGTACATGACATCTCATACACCTCTAAAAAGGGATATTTTGTTTGCTTTTTTTCCCCGTGGGTGATCATTCTTATCGATACGGTCTGGTTTCCAAAATAATTCTCCCTGTGTTTCATCAGCAGGAAACCCCTGCTCCTCACTGCAGGACTCACAGGACAACAGAGATCTTAAAGGTGCCATGGAAAATCTGGTAGAAAATACGGTTCACAATGACATGTGAAATTACTGCTCACTAACAGAAATTCTGTTTTTTTGTAATAAAAATAAGTGAGAGTGTGAAAGTGAAACAGAGAAAAAGCATGCCTACTCTCTCAGTATACAATCACAACACACAACCAGCTTGTACACAGGTGGATCCCCTGCATGGAGCCCAGATATCCACCCTGAGATTTCCATCCAGCTGTGAGTTTCCCCACAGAGGCTGGTCCAAGGTCAGCACTCTATCCAGTTAGCTATCAATGTCACACAAGACACCAGTTTTAATCTAATGGGGTGGAAGGAATGTGTTTATTAATGTAATAGTTTATTAGATTCTTTATTTTACATATACAGCACATGCCTTTGTCCCTGGTTCCATTAACTATATACATTTATCTGGTGATGAGAGGTTGTGTCAAATCAAATCAAATCACGTTTTATTTATATAGCACATTTTAAAAACGATTTTTGGTCGAGCCAAAGAAGACAGAAGACAATAAATTACAACAGCAAATATAAAAATCAAACACAGGGAAATGTCAGGAGTCGTGCTCCGCTCCGACTAGAAGGCCAGGGAGAAGAAGTTAGTCTTTAGTGTCGATTTAAAAACCCCTAGGGTCTGGGCCGACCTCACATGGAGGGGCAGAGTGTTCCATAGCCTAGGGCCAGTTGCTGCGAAGGCTCGATGACCTCGGGTTTCGAGCCTGGTCTTGGGCACTATCAGCAGCAGCTGGTCAGCAGACCTTAATGCTCTGGCCGGGGTGTAGCGTTGGAGGAGTTCTGCTATATATGACGGAGCCAGCCCAGTGTCAGTCCCTCCTGCTGCATTCAACTATTTCAGAGCCGGGTTTCTCTCCTTATTACCTAAATTGGCAGTGGCTCAGTCAGTAGGGGCTTGGACTGGGAGCCGTAGGGTCGCTGGTTCAAGTCCCCGACCAGACCTAAATATGGAGTGTGGACTTCTACTTGGAGAGGTCCCAGTTCACCTCCTGCCCTGCCGTGGTGCCCTTGAGCAAGGCACCGGACACCCCCCCTTCCCCCCCACTCCCATTGCTCCCCGGGCGCTGTACAATAGCTGCCCACTGCTCCTAGTACTAGACTCCTTGTACTAGGATGGGTTAAAAGCAGAGGCCAAATTTCACTGTGTGTGCTGTGTGCTCTGCATGTGTGACCATTAAAGAGGGTTTCATCCCTCCCTATTCTAAACGCCTAAAACCATAGATACACAACCACAAAATCGATAGATTACCGGTTATTTTTTAATTATACGAATATTTAAAAAAAGATTACGGCAACCTGTTGCTGCAAATAAGAGAGGTGTGCTGGCAGAGAATTACTAACTGTGTAAATGCACAAGTAATCCATCTATTTTTCTACTGGACAGCTGCCTATTCTGCAGCTCTTAGATTTTGAACTTGATGAAGCAGATTTAAACATAATACGAACTGCACTTAGGTCTGACACTGTCCCATAATGACAGAGACGTGTCAATCACTTTCGTTTTTGGCGAACTAAAGTTGAGATGAAGTGTTTTGATTGAATATTATCTGTGATAAATATCAATAGACTGCACATTTAAAAAAATCGGTTCCATTAGATGCAATGTTCCTTTAGATACAAAGTCTATGGACCTTTACTAGCTCATTTGAAAACAGACCAGTATGAAAACATAATCCAAAGTGCTGACGTTATGATTTGAGGGATATACTGGATATTACATGCAAGTAAGTGTAAAACTAACTAACCATTAATGTATACACCCTGCCCATTTATAGAAGGCTCATTTTAGAGCAGGAGTAGGCAAATGACCAGAGACAACGAGAAAACAGTGGACAACAGTGACGTCCAACTTCCTCACATGTTCTGCATCACAGTGCTTCTGTAACTCCAGGGCTTTGTCCCGTGTCATTAATGTGACTCTAATAATGTATTGCTAACATAGGGTAGCGTTACAGCTCAACAAGATTTCCGTTTAAAGTATTATATAGTATTCCCTCCGCTGACAATCTGTATCTCTCACAGAGCCACTGTTGAAGGTGACACTTTTTTCAAAGTGACTAGTTGGTGAAAGTTGTGTTGTAGTGGATTTCAATACAAACTTTTAACATAAATCTGGACTAGGTTATGTCTGCAGCTTAAGTTGCAATGGTGATGTACTAGTCAGGGTAAAGGAGAGCTACCTTTGTTATACAGAAAACTCTGGCTTTATTCATCTAATCATCTACTCAAACATCGAGTAAGCAGCTGGCTTTAAAAGCAACAGTGAGGCTGGGCTGCCCTTTTCCTATTTCTATTCCCACTGAGCATTGCGTCTGATTGGGACACGTGTCACATGTAGATGCATCTTATTGACAGAGAGAGAAAGAGAACATTTTAATAAGATAATAACAAAACTTATACTAATGATTGAAGCTCTACAAAACAAGTGGGCCCAACTGTCAAACCCAGCTCTTTCTGGTCTGGTAGAAGAATTCATCTATGCACAATGGTCCAATCAGCGGGCTGCACTGCCTTAAAAAGTAAGCAGGTGTTAGGGATAGGAATACACACTGCATCTGTCAATAAGAACCCTCTACAACAGTTTTAAGTATTAAGTAAATTAGTCAGGTAACACTTATCAATTATTGGTTATAATCAAACAGACAAAGATTGTTTAAATACAAAGATTCCATAAGAATTGTATTATATGTTTTCCTGGTCGGTGTCTAACGTTAGCACATGGTGTTAAATTAGTGTGTTGAGAGGTAATAACTCTGCCGGATGTTTCATGGATATCAGTGTTTCGTAAACGCTCTCAATTAAACTCAATCAAACAATGTGTGTTACTTATTCAAGAATACATTTCATGTTCTATTATTTTAACAGAGTTCGGTGCGTTGTCTCCGTACGAAACAGACTTAACTAAATAGAAAAGTGACGTTCCACAGACAGCTTTACCTCCAGAGGACCGTGTCACAGCCCCCTCAGCTACCTGTAGTAATCTGAAGTTTGGTACCAGTAATTCTGTCTGATCACGGTTCCATTATCGCAGCTGCACACTGGGTCCGGACTGAACAGTGGTTGTGTTCTGGAGGAGGACGGCTCACCTGACTGACTTTGTGGAACTGCTTCTTCAGCCCGGCCACAGACATCTTCCCCAGCCGTGTGAGGCGTCCCTCCTAGAGGAAGTGTTCCGTGAAGCCCCGAATAAACCCGGGGAAATGTCTGCTGAAGAAAGAGCCCGCGAGTCCTCACACCGCCCTCATCTGTCACTACACCTTCATCACAGCAGGGCGGCAAACTGGGCCGCCACAACCGGATTATCAGTGTCACAACAAGTAAAGCGTCACATTGTATATTGGGAATCGACGCTTCTCATTTCTTTACTTGTATTACACATCAACCGTACAACAGGAACAACGTTACTTTAGTCAGTTTGGTAGAATGTTAAGTTCAGTATTCATAAAACAGTTTTCAGTTGTAAATTTACATTGCGATACATTTTTTGACCTGTCTACTTTTTTCATTAATCTCATTCAGTTGAATACTCAAACTATGTTTGGGAGGTTTCATTACAGTTCTCAGTCACAATTGTCATCAATTACAGACACATTTCTTGACACCTTTTTGCAAAGTCAAATAGGGAGTCTGCTCTCATTAAGATTCAAAAGGTTCAAAGGCTTTATCATCATCATATGCACAGGAGCTATAGTGTAGATATGGCAATGAAAATGTAAATATACAGGCAACACGAATTATATAAATAAAAACAAAACAAATGTCTAGACAGAATGTTGATACATATTGCTGAATGTATACATACACAAATGCCCGAGGTGTGTTAAATGGGCTATATCCTGAGTCCTCTGCTGTACACTGATTTAACCTGTTTGCCTTGATTAAAAGTAGAAGTACCAGAGTGTAGGAATACTCTGTTACAAGTAATAGTCCTGCATTCAAAATGTTTCTCAAGTAAAAGTAGAACAATATTATTATCAGTATAGTGAAAGTAGCAAAAGTAAAAGTAGTCATTGTGCAGATTGGTCCATTTCAGAATAATATATATGATATGTTTTATAATGATTGATCATTAAAGTGTTCTCAAAGCTGGTAAAGGTGCAGCTAGTTTGAATGGCTTTGTATACTGCAGGGTAGCTTGTGAATTTACTCCAGGTGGAACTAAAGTCTGATTTAACACTTGATTATATTTCACATCATTCATCCAAATCTGTAAAGTAACTAAAGGTATTAAATACATGTAGTGGAGTAAAAGTACACCATTTACCCCTGAGTTGTAGTGGAGTAGAAGTACAAAGTAGCATAAAATGAAAATGCTCAAGTAAAGTACAAGTTGAAGTACCTCAAAATTGTAGCTACTTAAATACACTTGAGTAGACTTACCACCTCTGCTTATTTGTGGTCAGAATAAAACTAATTTGCCAGATTGAATTGCAGTAGTAGGCCTATAAACATATATTTTACTGCAGAACAAAGACTGATTTTCTTTCCCTTCCTATTTAGAAAAAAACAATTCTGTGTAACGTTATGTTAAAGTGCCCATGTCATGCTTTTCTGGTTATTACCCGTCCCCTTGTGTGTTATGTCGCTTTTTCTGCATGTAAACGGTCTGCAAAGTCACAAACCCTCAAAGTACACCCTGTAGCGAGTAAAACTCTAACACAGAAAAGACCTGTCGATGCTGCCCCAGAACGCCTCGTTGGAGATTTCTCTTTTTCCATTGTCTTCTTCCTGGGTACAGTGACGTGCCCATACCCAAATGGACCAATCCGTGGAGCTCCTCACACACACACACACTCTCTCAACGGCGAAACTGTGGTGCTAGTGGAAACTGTGGCGCGCGTACCCCTTGATTCCACCGGGTCCGTCTGCGCCGCATCACGGCTGTGCCGCGGTTTTGGTCCGACCTCCCCCAGTGTCATAACCCACCGAGCGCGTTTCAGAAGCATTTCAGAAGCGGAGCGTCTTGCGTGCCGGCTCGCAGTTTTTGTTGATTTGGGCATATTTCCTGGACAGGCTACTTTGTACAGACAAAGTTAATAATAATTGTAATATTCCAGTTATAAACGACATGAATCAAAGATGTGTTGCTGTATTTTAGTGGTAAAAAAATGCATTCATCATCATAATTATTCTATATATATAATTGACACAGTGCCTGTAAACCGGAGGAGAACGCTGGCATTTCTCCTCCTACTTGAAAGACTACGGAGGGATAGGGTCTGCAAAATTAGTTTATTTTGGGGATTGACTGGATGCTCTGACCGGTCCACTTCCTGCCCGGCGCTATGCAACGCCTCGCGTCGCGTAGAAAAAGATAGACTTGCATCCTATTTTGAGCGGAGCCCAGCGCTGAGACGCTTCTGGGACGCTTCTGAGCCGTAACGCGGCACGTCTGGTGGAATAGCACCCATTGACTAGAGTGGCCGCGATCGCTGTGAACGCCGCGGCGCGGCCGTAACGCGGCCGTAACGCGGCCGTAACGCGGCGCAGACGGACCCGGTGGAATCTAGGGGTCACACTGTAGGTGCGCCGCGTTTGGGGGTGCGGGGGTTGCGGGTGCTAGTGGAGCCTCGCAGATGGGGGTGCTGCAGCCCCCTCAGCATCCCCCCCTTCCCGAGTCCATTCGCGATGTCTCGCAGACCCCACGCAGCAAGCAGGAAATGAACCCAGCTCACACTGTCCGCTCCTCGCAGCAGCGAGCCGTGCAACGTCCTGCCAACACGGCACCCAGACCCCACGCAGAATTCTCATCTGTTTGTCCTTACTGGTGTCATTTTCTGTTTGCTAACGCCATTGTAACACATAATCACTGGTGTTCCGCTTTAACGGTGGTAGACCATAGTGGTAGTCTCATCAGAACAGAGTGGGCGAGCTGACCAATAAGAGCACAGTGGGCTCACAGGGAGGGGGGGGGGGGGGCGGCAGGAGCTCCAACAAGCCGTTTAGGACAGAGAGTGAATACACATACTATACAGAGATGCTGTATGAGAAACCAATGTGAGTTTGGAAAATTGCACAATATAAATCTATTCTAGTATACAGTGGCGTTTTTATATGTACAAAAGTGGTGGGGCACAAAAAACTTAGATGTCTATATATAAGCTTCTGCAGTGACGTGCAGTGAGGTTCATGGCTGCTGAGGCACTGGCACTGACTCTTCAGGTTTACAAATATTATATTTTGACCTAAACCAAAATATAATATTATTTTCAAAAGCTTTTTTTGTCTGATGCTTCGATTAATTTTAAACAGACAGTTCAACAAAAGGATACCCAAAAAATGTAATTTTATCATTTAAATATTGAATTGTTCTCTCTTAGTAAGATCCCATTTTCAATAAAATTGCGGTCTTACCTTGACTTGAAGATGAAGTCCATTTGCCTATCCTTCTGGACAAACATTTCTATAACTTTTTTGTAAAAGTCCTCCTTATCTTCTTGTAGTTTCAAAAGTCTATCAT
Organism: Trematomus bernacchii; assembly: GCF_902827165.1. NCBI lineage: Eukaryota > Metazoa > Chordata > Actinopteri > Perciformes > Nototheniidae > Trematomus > Trematomus bernacchii. The sequence goes on from NW_022987594.1 coordinate 667,012, forward strand.
AAATCTAATCGATAGATTTATGATAAAAAAATTATAAAAGTAGGGAAGACATGTGGATGTTATCCGGCTGAACAAAACGTGCATTTATCTAACAGGTACGTTTCCCACAGATCTTATTTCGAGCTATTTTCTAAAATCCTATGGAGAAACCTCATTGCTTTTTTGTTGAGGGAAGCCATAAGCAGCTTACTTCCTGGTTTTAGGACGCGGCACACGTACTTACAGCCAATCAGCTCTGAATGATGTGAGATGACGTATGGTGGGGATGGCAGCTCAGTGCCCCTATGGTTATTATTTTTTTGCCACACACATTAAATAGGAAAATACTCTGAGCATGCGCAGTGTAGTTTTTACAGTCACCGTTCACTTCACAGCGAGAGGAAGGGGCATGATCAGGTTTTGTCCCACATGGCTCTAAGCAGCTCAATAGGCACACACTGTGACTGTAGACACACTAATTAGAAGAACACAGACTAAAACAGCAATGTACAGACGAATCAGATGATTAAACATGATCTTAAAATATATTTTATATTTTTTTTTTTTTTTTTTTTTCATTTTTTGTAATCATTATTTGTAATACTTTCTGCTGACACTAGGTGGGGCTGTGCCCCACCTGCCCCTAATGACCAGTCGCCACTGCTAGTATACCTCAACAATGGAATTATGATCAGTAGAAATGGGTGACATGGGACCTTTAAACAAACCACTATCTGAGGATTATACAAGCAACCATAAAACACCCTTTACTAGAGAGCCATTGAAGCCCATGAAGAATGTATCCTTCCACAAATCTTTTCAACTGCTGTATTCATAAAGTTGCCACGTGTTTTCAAATTTAAGTTAAGGCACTATCTGTGCAGAAAATTAAAAATATTCTTCATTTGCAGTATTTTTTTAAAAAGGTGTTCAGAAAGATTGCATCAATTATATGCTATATATATAATATCAATATTTTTATTAAAGGTGGGGTAGGTAAGTTTGAGAAACTGGCTCGAGATACACTTTTTGTTATATTCCATGGAATGCTCTTAACATCCCGATAGCAATGAATATCTTAAGTGCTTTGACAAAAAATCCATAAAAAAAATTCATCTGTGGAAGCCGTAATACTGTAAAAAGCACGACCAATCATTTTAGCCGACCCGGCTAAAATAACTGGATGGCCTACCTGCCTGTCAGCCTTCCATTTGTGCACAAACTTATCTCGTGCCCTCATTGGTCATGTGCACGTTCGGGGAGGGGCTCTGTAAGGAAGTGGCAGATTTTTTCCGGCTGTGTATTTTCAAATTCTAGCGATCTCGAGCTGGTTTCTCCAAAATTACCTACCCCACCTTTAACAAACCAAAGTCAATTTAAATAGCGGGCAAAAATTGGTTAATTGCCATGCATGTGGTGTTTGATATAGTTTACGTTCAATTTCAACTATTTTAGGCAGAAAAACGTATATAGACTAAACCTTTTTTAATAATTTACTATACTTTAGAAAGGTTTTTGTGAGAAATCATTTCAAAAGTAAACTTTTTTTTCATTTTATATTTAAATTTGAAATGTTTGCACACAACATTTTTATAATTTATACATTTTTATCAATTTTTTAAAATTATGAATAGATTTATTTTAATGTATTTCCTTGAGGCTGGGGAAGATATATCAGCATGTAGTTCAACATGCAAATGTTCTAATGCAAATAAGTATAAGTATAACATGGAAAAGGAAATAAAATATGTTTCATAGGAGGATGTGGATTTATTTTTCTCTCACCTTGTAATTACACAATCAAACAATCTATAATTTAGCTCTGGCCTTCACTCACAAAAAAACATTTTGTTGAATTGGACACATTTTTTCAAAACTCTATTGACTGACATGCAATGACTGTCTGGGACTGATGGAAGAATCTGCGAGGAATGAACTAGGAGCAGTGAAATAATCATATTTCAGTGTGCTGAAGGATAGTTGTGACCAGCTATCCAGGCCAGACTCTAAAGACTTTCCAAGGTGTAAAATGCTGCTGCCAGAGTACTGACTGGAAGTATTGCTGATATCAAGTCTACCATCCTCTTAAAATACTCTGTCCAACAATATCAGTCTCATGAAGAAAGGTTTTTTAACGCATATTCAAAATAGCAGAGAAACATGCATTCTTGTACTCAGGAGGGGACATTGACAGAGGAGTACTGGAAAAGTACACAGTAAGTACTTCATAGTAGGCTACTTGTGGGGGTTTCACTAGTACTGAGTCCAACAGGATCAATCTCACGAAGAACTAATGGCAACAAAAAGGAATTCCCTCATCAAACTTAGCAGAAGTGGCTTGATTTTGTTCTCAGCAGGGGACTTTGACAGAGTATTTCTAAAAAAATACACAGTAAAAGTACTTCAATGTATTGTTAGTAGTAGGCTAACTAATACAAAGTCAAACAGTATCAATTTCATTAAGAACTAATGGTAAAATAATATTTTTATCATTCATCAAAGATAGCAGAAAAACATGCATTATGGAGGCGACTTTGACAGAGGATTACTCACAAAGTACACAGTAAAAGTACTTCATTTTATTTCTGGTAGAAGTCAAACTAGTACCGAGTCCAAGAGTGTCAGTTTCCTTAAGAACTTGTGGTAAAAAATATTTGTATCGCAGGAATAATGAAGAGCAGCTGATTTGAAAAAACAAACTTGAGAGGCGGCTGAGGTGTAGTCCATTTTAGACATAGGCTTATTATATTTACAGCCCTTAATAACATCCATTTTCTGGGCTCAATATGTGTCTTGGCCATTTTCGTTGTGATCGCTAAATTCCCCTTGTTTATAATAATCACCGTTCCTTCAGCAGGATGTGAAGTGTGATTTTAGCAAACGAGTGCTTTTGTTTTGAAATCACTTCCGTGAGATTCGCCCCGCCCCTCGCTCCAAGGACTGTGGCCGTTTCTCAGAGAAGGGTCTAGCTGCGGCCGCGGCCAGTACACGACACTACACGACACGCCCCCTACACGACACGCCCACCTGACACGACACTACGGTGGCTGAGAGACATTACCGTACATGGCAGATTAAAAGCGAATTGACGACACTGACGCTGACGCAAGGATATTTAAGGAGACATGAGGTTTACACATAGACTGTATATATACAGTTTACAGAGAACAGACAAACAATATGGCGCACCGAGTACAGGTAATTAACTTATTGTGGTTTTAGATATAATTACATACTATTTATTTAGGTTCTCGTTTGTTTGTCGATGTGGCTGTTTAGCGCAGTGTAATTGTGTTTATTTTGCTAATTTGTATTTTAAATATTAAATGTAAAGGAATGGAATACATATATATATATATATATATATATATATATCTTAGCTTGACATGCTCGACGTTCAGTTAGCATGTCAAGCTAAGAGCTAAGATATATGTATATATTTTAGCTTGACAGATGGAACAATGCATGTACTCGCATTTTTACAAGAATCTGATTTTATGTAAGTTTTAAATATTCATTGAAGGTGTCTTTCACATTTGAATGTTTAAAAAAAAAAAACATGTATTAGCTGCTATACTGACATGCACATATGTATAATTATATTATTATTTTAAGTGTGGTTTAAAGTTAAATGATATATAGTTATTGGGTAGAGCCAAGTAACCCAGGTGGATGCAATCAGGCCTCTGTTTTTAGATGGGGTTTGTGGCCATGCTGTAGGCCTGACATTTAAACCATAGACTGTATATATAAAGATTTAAACTAGCTGAAGGGCTTTCTGTTCGAACCACATTGACATCTAGAGGTTGTTTTGTGCATAACATGTCAACCAAAAGGGTAGAGCTGGCTGAATCAGATGGAGTTAAACTTTTTTTTTTTTCAACAAGATATCAAGACACAAAATGTGCTCTACCAAATGGTGGCGCTGGCAGTTAAAGGGTTACCTTCTGAAAGTGAGGAAGTATGACCAGCTTTGTCCCATAGGATTATACAGGCCAGTCCTTTGCTGCTTGTTTAAGGAGTTAACTATTTCCAATATTAAAGTCACTGAAATTGTATTCTATTTTATTCACCTATAGACAAACAACACAACACTCCGTGATGGAGCACGCCCAGAGCTCAACAAATTGGACTCGGACACCTTCCAGTGTACATTTTGTGAAAGGACCGGGTCATACCCTGGTCTGATGGCTCATTTGCAGAGCCACCAGAGGGCACTTGTGAAATATGGAGGTAAGTACATCTATAATTCTATATGATCATTGTATACTTCATCACATTACATTACATGTTACTTGTTAGATGTGTTTAATGCCTCACACATTATGGATACATGTGTTATTTCTGTGCCCCAGGACATCCTTGGTGTAAATTAATTTTGAATTATAAATTGAACATTAAAAATTAGATTTATATTCAGGTTATGAAGTGTTAATAATGCTGGAAAAGTATCCTTATTTGGGGTAGGCACAATATAAGCATAATCACACATTCAATCTGCAAAAATTCAGTTTATAGGCAAAAATATTATTGTTGGTGACATGATTATTTATTGCTCTCGCACAAACACCTTGTTTCAAATTGCATATTTACAAGAAATTCATGTTGGTTTGTTTCTAGAATCCTCTAAACCACTTTCTGTCTCTTTTTAGGTTATAATGTTTATAAATGCCATCTCAAATGTGTGGCCAGCAGCCATTATCACTGTGGCTTTTGCCCAAGAATCATTGGGAGAAAGGAGATGTTTATTAGTCACTTTAAAAACTGCTGCACTGAACATCCAACTACGTTGGCGGCGGCCCCAGCAAGCACAACGACTCCTCCAGTGATGGCCCCGACGGCCGCTCCAGTGATGGCCCCGACGACCACTCCAGTGATGGCCCAGACGGCCGCTCCAGTGATGGCTCCGACGGCCGCTCCAGTGATGGCCCAGACGACCGCTCCAGTGATGGCCCAGACGACCGCTCCAGTGATGGCTCAGACGGCCGCTCCAGTGATGGCTCCGACGGCCGCTCCAGTGATGGCACCGACGACCGCTCCAGTGATGGCTCCGACGGCCGCTCCAGTGATGGCTCCGACGGCCGCTCCAGTGATGGCTCCGACGGCCGCTCCAGTGATGGCTCCGACGGCCGCTCCAGTGATGGCTCCGACGGCCGCTCCAGTGATGGCTCCGACGGCCGCTCCAGTGATGGCCCAGACGGCCGCTCCAGTGATGGCTCCGACGGCGCCTGCTCCAGTGATGGGCTCCGACGGCCCGCTCCAGTGATGGGCCTCCGACGGCCGCTCAAGTGATGGCTCCGACGGCCGCTCCAGTGATGGCTCCGACGGCCGCTCCAGTGATGGCTCCGACGGCCGCTCCAGTGATGGCCCAGACGGCCGCTCCAGTGATGGCTCCGACGGCCGCTCCAGTGATGGCTCCGGCTGCTGCAGCAACATGGCACAATATTTCCACAGCCCCCAACATTTTGATGTCAAAGCGCAAAACCACAACATGTTGTTTTTGTAGCCTACAACTAAAAAGGAACATTTTTCACATGATGTTCTGTTCAATAAATGTTCATTGAGGAAAAACGGTATCAGTGTCTTATTGTATATTTCATCACAGTGAATGCAGTGAATGCTGAACTTGCCGGACCATATACTTGTAGTTGAAAGTACACAATGAAACACTGGCTTGCTTGTATCAAATCAATACAATTCCCACATGCCCTACCCCGGAACCTGCGGTCTTCAGACTCTGGCCCCCCGCACCAACCTGCGATCCTTCGGGGACAAAGCCTTCAGTATGGCAGCCCCCACTCTCTGGAACGCTCTCCCTGCGGAGATCGGCAACATCCCCACGCTTGACGCCTTCAAAAGGGCCCTCAAGTCTGCCAAGGTCTTTGGCCCCAAATCTATTTGTTTTGTCTGTCTAACTGTTCGTCTGACTGCCTTTTGTTATGTTTGTTTCTACTCCTGTTCTTTTTAAAGCGACCTTGGGTCTCATGAAAGGCGCTATATAAATCCAAGTTATTATTAATACATCATTGGAACGGTAAGAATCTCAGCTACAACACTGACTAAAGCCTTCCCATCTCCAGTATGCCTACATGACAAGCATTTTTATAATATACAGTAAACATATCTTTGACTTATTGCAAAATTATAAAATGAAATTCACCCCTGCTGTCATTCTGGCTTTGACTGTTCAAATGAGATGTCAACCATCAAAATGGGATAAGGGGTTCCAGAAATATCACTGTGCAAAACACACCGGCCAATTTTGACCGATAATAGTATGGGAAGGGGGGTATGACCGAACGCAAGAGAAGAGACAATCATCAAGCCAGATACCAAGGTATTTACAACAGGCAACCACTTCAATTACTTTTCCTTTATGTTATTGTTATTTGTTTTTTATTAGTGCTTTTGTCGTTTTGAAGGAAATTAAAATACTGTATTGAGTTGGTTTCTTCTGTTTTGGAAGCCTTGTATATCTTTTTGGTCTTGTTAGAAATACCCCATGGTAAAACTGTGTTCTAGCAGCAGTTAAAGAAGCTTAGTTTGCTGTCTTATACTGCCAGATGTATTAAGATGGTTTGTTCACAATTTACACATAAAACCTAAATGTTCATCTGTTTATTGTTCTTCTTCCTTTATATTCAAAGCATGTTGATTGTCTATTGGCTATATCTTGACATTATGTTAATTTGATCATACTTGCCATACATTTATTTTAATTTATGCGATTCCTTCAAAGGTTTTGTAATAGACCCCTAGTACTTTTAATTTATAAAGTAATAATACATGTGAATGATTGAGCTCATTAGTGGCCTGACTGGCCCTCCTAATTTGTTCCTTAATGACCCCATGATGTGATTATGTATATCTTAAAACCTTTAACAACTATATTTAGATGTTCACAAATATCTACATTTATGTATAAAATACATGTGTAGCAGTTAGACAAACATAATCAATAGATTATCTCATTAATACCTATTTTATATATTTAAAAAAAGTTTACTAAACCACCGTTTGTTGACAAAATGATTTGGGTTGAAAGTTATACTGTTGTGTCTCAAACGGATAGACTAGGTTATTAATTTATTTGCCTAATAGTTGCTTAAAATGCTACAATAACATTTGCAATTCGTTTTTAATCTGCCATGTACGATCTCAATAATAATAAGTGTCGTCAATTCGCTTTTAATCTGCCATGTACGGTAATGTCTCTCAGCCACCGTAGTGTCGTGTCAGGTGGGCGTGTCGTGTAGTGGGCGTGTCGTGTAGTGTCGTATACTGGCCGCGGCCGCAGCTAGACCATATTGGTTTCTCAGGCCCCGGCTCCACGGGAACGCATACGGCAAAACGCATCGGAGTAACGCAAACGCAACCGCAAAAAACCTTCCGCCCACACGCAATATACACCGGATTGTGTCAAGCTCCACGAGACGGCTCCGTTTACATCCAACCGCTGGAAAAGCTGCAGTACATATGCCGAGCCTGTATGTGGCGCTGTAACTTCCTCCACAAAAGCAGCAACTTCCTCCACAAAAGCAGCGAAGAAGAATGGTTGTCATGGCTGCACTTCTGTTTATTCTCCGCGGTGGGGGCCGAGGGATCCGGGCAGAGTTTTTCGCCGGTCAACGTGTGTTAAAGTTTAAATCTTCCGGACAAAATTATAAAAGTGCCGGTCAAAGGTCTTCTTTGTTATTTATTGAGCTTTAAAACAAATGAATAACGACGATATAATGATATATGATAATAAAATACACGGAGCCTGTCTCTTTTTCCTCTCTTCTGACAGCGTCAGTGTCTGTCTCATGCAGCAGCTGATCCAGTAATGATGACTCGACAGTAAAAATAAACATATTTATAACTAGTTTAGGTAGTTTGAGAGGTAATTAAAATAGCTAAGGGGGATGATCTGACTTGAAGTGTGTGTTTTGCTCCCGCTGCATCACAGCGGGAGGAGCTGCGTGTCTCCGTCCTGTCAGATTAGACTTCACTCGCGTTTATGTCCATATCGAGATAAAGATAAATAATCTGAATTCAGTGTGCAGTGTACTTTTGCGGGGGTGAGCAGCAGAGGTGGGGAGAGGCGGGGCTATTGCGTCGTCATTATCAGAAACGGATGACCGTATAGGCGACCACACAGCCCCGTTGGACTCCCCAGAGCGCTCCGTTCCCAGATCTATCCACCTTTGGACCCGTTGTCGTTTGCAGGGTCTGTTTCTACGTTTCCGTTACGGCGTCATCGAGCTTAAAGGGCTATACGCATGAGAAATATGCGGATTCAACCCGTTTTCGTTCCCGTGGAGCCTAGGCCTCAATCGCGAGGATGCTGGCTTGGGTTGCGGTCGAATAGTCCATTTAGCTTAGGAACCTTCCTAACGGAGTGAAATGACCCGGAAGTCCCTCAGTGGCAGCCATGATAAGTGCCGTTCGAATTCTCTAAATTAAAAGGAAAGGAGGTTTCAAACTTCCTTTATAACCTCCTTTAGCTTAGGAACCACTGGACCTCCCTAACCGAAAGGAGAGGAGAAAATGCTGCCCCACAATGCCTTGCGGCCGCGGCATTTGCCGTCACACAACAGTCGGCCGTTCACGGAAACAACCGATTATGAACGAGAAATGATATCATGAAAGTTACGGTGCTTATTAAGCATTTTAAAACGTATGTGGTAAGTTGCCAAAGTGCTTTGTTTTGAACGTTCATCAGTATTATAATCAAAAAGAGAAATATGAACGTTAGTTTTGACTGAAATGATCAAATAAAGTCAACATTTCACAGTCTTTACTGAGCTGTGTGGGGTTTGTTCAACTTTTAAAAGATGTTTGAATGGTGATATACACAGTGATAGATGTTAAGGACTAACGGTTATAATAAATACATTTGTATTGATTTTAAGATCTTTTCATACAATCATACGTATTGGGATCATTTGTATTAATGTGGACCGGAGGGAGAGGGTGACGAGCATAAGTTTCACTTTCCTTTTTTATTTCAATTCCAACTTTGGTCATGAAGAATATGTTTCTCTGTTGTCCCCGTTCATAAAGCATAAAACAACAGCATCAGAGCACGGTGCAGAGTCTCTAGATGAGTTTACAGTAGTCCCTTGTTCTTATTAAACATCCATGTTGTAGTCCGCTGTATAGAAAACTGTAGTTTCCATAGTTTCCCCACAGCAGCAGGCGCACATTTATGACCTCCGCTGGCGCATCATAAACACGTCGGATAGTGAAAGTGCAGTCGGATTCTCTAAAGTACCGCAGTCTCTTCTCCTAAATCCTTTTGAATTCTCCTATCCACTATCCCTTAACCCCATGACGTTTCACTCAGAGGTCAAGGAATAGACGATAGGGTTAGAATTTAGGAGCTGTTTTTTTGGAGTATTCGACTGCAACCCATTAGACCATTTAGTAAGGTAAAAAGCAAAAACGCCTCTCAGATGCTCTTCCGTTTACTTGTTTAATAAAGAAAAACAATTGGACGGTAGATACACAGATTTTTATTGTATGAAAAGATCTTAAAAATAAATACAAATGTATTTATTATAAACGTTAGTCCTTAACATCTATCACGGTGTATATCACCATTCAAACATCTTTTAAAAGTTGAACAAACCCCACACAGCTCAGTAAAGACTGTGAAATGTTGACTTTATTTGATCATTTCAGTAAAAACTAACGTTCATATTTCTCTTTTTGATTATAATACTGATGAACGTTCAAAACAAAGCAAGTTACCACATACGTTTTAAAAAGCTTAATAAGCACCGTAACTTTCATGATATCATTTCTCGTTCATAATCGGTTGTTTCCGTGAACGGCCGACTGTTGTGTGACGGCAAATGCCGCGGCCGCAAGGCATTGTGGGGCAGCATTTTCTCCTCTCCTTTCGGTTAGGGAGGTCCAGTGGTTCCTAAGCTAAAGGAGGTTATAAAGGAAGTTTGAAACCTCCTTTCCTTTCATTTAGAGAATTTGAACGGCACTTATCATGGCTGCCACTGAGGGACTTCCGGGTCATTTCACTCCGTTAGGAAGGTTCCTAAGCTAAATGGACTATTCTACCGCAACCAGGGTCTTATTATACATCCATGGGCTGGACACAAGCAGAGGATGTTGTTTGTTTTTCATTCAGGCTACTATCATTATTTTGAAAACACCTTCCTTTTCTAAATGCAGCAGGTGGACACCTGATTTATCAAACAAAAATAACTATGAATGCTTGATACGTTTATTTATTTTCACTTGTATTTATTTGCATTGTATTTCATCCAAAAGGAAAGGAAAGTAACCAATGTACATTACTTTAATATTGTGATACTAAGATTAGGTTACTGCTTATTATAGAATGTTTTACAGGTAATTAGAAATTGTAACGAAATATATTTTTAAAGTAACCCTCCCAACCCTGGCAGGATGGAAGAGTGAACATAAGGACAGTCTGCAGGTGCATGTGTTTCAACATGGCAGTGCATTCTTGACTAACCTGTTCATTCAAAATTGTGTTTAAATGTTTTTGTAGACATTTTGCACACATAGACACATAGTGCTATCTTCAATTTGTACATGACATTCCCTCACTGCAAAGTTGATGACCAGGATCAACATGTAATGAGTATCTCTTGAGGTGTGGTGCAGGGACTGTTGCTGTGACTGGTTCTCTACACACCACCAGGGGGCAGTACCTGCCCACAGAGGAGAACACATCAGAACCTAGAGGAGGGATGCACAGCAGCAGCAGGGTCAGACCAGCAGCAGGGGTCAGACCAGCAGCAGGGGTCAGACCAGCAGCAGGGGTCAGAGGTCAGACCAGCTGCAGGGGTCACGGGTCAGACCAGCTGCAGCTTCCTCTCCTGTGCTATGTAAACTTTGGTGAAGCTGGATCATGATTGGATTCTAATCTGTGTTCAATTAGGCTGTATATTACATTACTCTGTCACTTTAACTTCTGATATACTGCACATATTATATTCTCAGAGTAAATGCAATTTCCTTATTGTAACTACATGTGTATAAATATATATATATATTTTATTCTATAAAAGTTTAAAAATAGTTCTTAATGTACTCCTTTTGGCACCTTAATTCCTCTTTATTTATGCAACAGTATACACCAAAAGCTAATTCCTTGTGGTGTAAACCTTGTTGGCAGTTAACCTAACTCTGGTTCTTATCCCAAGGATTGTGAGTCACTGGAAATGTTATTGATTTGATTTAATCTATGGGAGTTCTGATTGTCTTTCGTTGTTGCATAAAACTTCACAGTTAAAATAGTGGTGGATTAATTATAGGGGCCTGAACACAAATGGCTTCGAGCACATACACTCAGTAAAAAAACAACCAGTAAAACTCAAACTTTCACTTGTCTCCTCTGATTGTACTCCTCTCCTCTCCTCCTCCTCCTCCTCCTCCTCCTCCTCCTCCTCCTCCTCCTCCTCCTCCTCCTCCTCCTCCTCCTCCTCCCTTGGCCTGCACAGTATTTGGAAGAATAAAAGTCATCTGCTGTCCATCTGGAAGCTGTGCCGGGCGGTAATACCCCCTCATACTCCTCTGCTTCCCAAGCACCCGTGGACAATCCATTCTCTCTCTCTCCACCCCCCAACCCCCCCGCCAGCCCTGATCCACATCCCAGGATGGAGAGGTGGGATCCGGTGTCAGTGCCCCAGAAAGACCCCTCTCTCTGGAACACATGGGGGATCAGGAGCCGTGTTGTTCAGAAGGCTCAGTTTCACTGTTTGGGATTCTCACAGTGGCCTGCACGTATTCTCTGCCTCCCAGGTGCTGGCTCACAGAAAATGTAACTTTTAAGTCAGCTGATGTTTTCAAGAAAAGCATGTCCATTTTCTGATTTACTAATATGTTGTAAGATGAATGGCTTACATAACACTAAACAGCGTGACACTAAGGATCATTTATTAACGTTCAACTCTTTCCTATATTCACCATTGTAAACCTATCAGTCATGATACATAATACTGCACAGAAGCTGAGATCTGGCAACACTCTGCGCCAAGTAGTGAGTAGCTGGTGAACATTGTTAAACATTTAGCAGCTGAAGTGCAATATATCTTTCTCAGGAGTTGGTGGAGGCCTAAACAGACCAAAGGAGAGAGAAACGTGTGCGCAGGATGTGTAAATAATTAATAGTTTGCTAGCACAATAATATGAGGTGAAGATATGTTCATGTTGTGTTTGTATGAAAATGGTATTTATCTAAATGTTCCCCTTTTTTCCAAGGCAACATGTTTTTATTCATTCTTGATTCATTTAACCCTACCTAAAATGTGGTCCAAACAAGTTTGTGAGGGATGGTCTAAAGATGTTCAGCGTAGAACATCATTTTGTTCATCGTGCCCCTCTATCCGCTATATATATATACATCTTGTACAGTTTATCTGTGTAACACTTTCAGTGAATCCTGTTGAGAACCTGTACGTTAGCTCCCTATGTTCCAGTGTGATGGCTCAGCCTCAGTTTCAATATGTTCCATATTTACCACTGAACACTTTCTGAAAATGATACACAGCTTCTTAAAAATAGCCATAAAGATGCAGGTTGTTCTGGATACAGCTCTGTGGAGGAAGCTGAGCAAGTGCTCCACCTCTACAGATCAACCAAGTTCTGTGCTGCATGTTGTCGCCTACATACAGCACACAGGAGGGACGGAAATAACCGCTGTGCCCTCTCTGAGTGGTACTAGATTTCTGCAACGTGCCAGAGAAAAAAGATGGGGGCCACTTGTCAGAAACGGGGTTTTTCAGCTCCAAAGTGATGAGGAACAGCTCTGCAGGCCCACTAATGTACAGTAGATGTGATGGGTGGGTTGAGTTGTTGAGTTATGCAAGGCTTTCAGCCCTCTGTAATAGTGCAATACTTTGGCACGTTGCATAACAGATTTGTCCTCCTCGCTCTTTAAAAGTGAGCCCAACGATACTTCCACTGTCCCTGGTCCATTTCCATCCGTGCCCTTTAACTTTGCACAGCAGGATTACAGCGTTTAATTCACCTCTTCAGTAACTGTAAGAGCTTTTGTTCTGTGAGTGTAGAGTATACCATTTTGCTGGAATGCAAATTTAAATGACTGCTGAATGTGACTACGATCTCAGTTGCTCTTCCATTTGATGTGCCAAAGGAAAGGATTGCAAAATCAAAATAAAATCAATAAACTATTTACCAAGTATTAAGCTACAACAAAACATCCTTTGGCAGGTGGAAGTGTTTCAGCGCGGTAACACTGTGTGTGTGTTGTTGACAGAAAAACCACATGCTTGTGTCTGTGTCTCCGGCACAATGAGACTGTTTACTTTCCCTATCAGAGAGCTCCCCCCCGGTCAACAAGGCTTGATGGCAAGATAACCTCTGAGTCCTGCTGAATGACCCTTTTAGGTCTCTTATTAAATCTTTATTTTTTGCTTATTTTAATCTGGGAAAGTATTGTTCTGAGTTTGTGAATCCGTCATTGTGTTTTAAAGGAGTTGCAAGTCGCTCAATTTAAACTAAGACAATGAGCCATGATTGACACAAACCATTTTTCAAAGCAGGTTTGCTCATGACTTAAAGGTGGGGTAGGTAATTTTGGAGAAACCAGCTCGAGTGCGCTAGAATTTGAAAATACGCAGCCGAAAAAAATCTGCCTCTTCCTTCAGACTTCCTTACAGAGCCCCTCCTCCAACACACACGAACGCGCACATGACCAATGAGGGCACGAGATAAGTGTGTGCACAGATGGAAGGCTGACAGGCAGGTAGGCCATCCAGTTATTTTAGCCGGGCTGGCTCAGATGATTGGTCGTACTTTTTACAGTACTACGGCTTCCACAGATGACATTTTGTTATGGATTTATTGTCAAAGCACTTGAGATATTCATTGCTATCGGGATGTTAAGAGCATTCCATGGAATATAACAACAAGTGTTTCTGAAATAAATTACATACCCCAGCTTTAAGCGTAAATTCCCCCAAATTACATAAAAGCATATTTTCTTACTAACCCCTGTCAACTCGTGCACAGTAACCAGTTTTAATACAGGGACGTTTTCTTCAGAAGAACATCATTTAAATACAAATGCACTTCAAGAGTCAGGACACGTTTTCCAGAAGGAGATGTGTTGCAGGAAACTTCATTCAATTCCGTTCAACTCGATATCAGCAATCTGTGAGACAAATATCTGCACAGCTAAGATTGAATGTTTATGATGGTTATTGCTGCAATAGGTTCATTGAGAAAATATGATGTTTATTTCAAAGAATCGTTGTTATAAATATCTGTTGTGCAGTGGAGCCTGTATGTTATCCTCCCAGCAGCCCCGTGGCCTCGTGTCTTTCAGAGGCTCATCAGTGTTGCTCCGCCTAACACGGAGTATTACAAGATCTCAGGGGAGTCGGATCAGATGACACCGCTGCAGAGGAGCGCCTACCAACCTGCTGATTTCTTTGTTTGCAATGGTCTACTAAAAGGTTTCATATGTATCTATACGCAATTTGCACATTTCTGCTGAACTTGGCTAACATTACAGAAAAACACATTTCATTCACAAAGATACAACTAATGTGCTGATTTGTATTTGTTTAATGGATAGAACATTGAATGAAATGAGGCTTGCAAAGATATGGCTTTTATTTAATTGGAATGAATATTTTAACATGAAATCAAAGGAAACATGAACACCTATCAACATATTGGTTTTGCTCTTTTTTTGAACACATCCATACAACACAGAAACGGGATCTTAAATGTGGCCCACTGCGATTCAGTTCAAACTGAACAAATATGCAGAATGCAGAGCAAAACCAGAACAGTAGAACATGGTGAAATAATTAAACATATACAACACCATTTTCTTGTTCATTCTTTTTGATAAAAAAGAAAGACAGAAAAACATGTTAGTGGTGAAATAAGCCTATTTTATAAGGTATCTTTTTTGGTTTCTTTCAGATAACAAATTACTCTATTCACAGAATATACAGTACAATAAACATTTTGTTTACCAGTTGTTTTTTAAGGGGTGCTCTCATGTGGGGCCATTATTATAAATTGCATTTCTTCTTCTTATTTCTCAGTGTTAGACTCATTCACAGTACATGCTTCGAGCCTCCAGACACAGCATATATTCCTGTAGTTCGTCCAGTCAGTCAGGACACTGCAAGACACCACACAACAGTACAAGAGCAATGCCTTTATCAAGTCTAGTCCCATGAGCACATTTCTCTACAATAACACCAAAGTCAAGATCTTTTTCACCTCCATCAGTCAGAAGCTATCTTTATCTTTTCTTTTGGTGAATTTGATTAGATTTGACAACAGAGCCCTCCCCTGAATACTGCCGTTAATCACCAAGTAGATGAGAGAAGCCTGGGTGGGCCCTTTAATACTGCATAGCCCTCACACATGATGAAGGGCTTTCTATACTCACCTGTGGACTGACAAAATCTTTGGTCAACATTAGCATTATGCAACAACCAGAACAGTAAAGACAGATCATATTGAACACCATTGAATAACTTATTTGTCAAGCTCACAACACGATAGCTTTTCAACAAAGACTATTTTTGTAGACCATTGTCCAAATGAAAGAAAGGACACAAATCTAGTTCACTACTGCCTTCCATCAATACATTATGCACATCCTCACAGGGCAGTGTGAACATCTGACAACAGAAACACCAGAAGAATCATTAGCATGAAACAGTTTCACGGCTCAACACGTGGACAGATTCAGTTCATACAAACACATGTTGAGGTCTAAACTGGGCTGTAAGGCAAACCAATGCAAATCAAGCAGCTCTGCTTTACAACAACGATTGAGCTTCATTAAGGTGGCATTTATGATTCTTCGGAATTCATTTACTAAGAAGTGTATGTGCTTTGATATTCTTGATATGTTGACATGTGTGTGTAAAGCGTTATCAATGTCTGAGAAAGCCATTGGTAATGAAAGCATTTGCCTTATTGGACTTTTTCTCTCCTTTTTGCCAAATGATGACAGGATGGACACGGTATGGAATTTAAAAAGTGCTAATTGGTGAGCCTTCTTTAAGTGCCCCAAAACAACAACAACAACTACAGCAACAACAATACAACAATAAAAAGACAATAAGAACCAAGGAAATCAGTCATGTTAGCATTAGAGCTCAGATCCCTACTCCTGGTCCATGGGGGCCCCTGAGCTCACAGCCAGGTTCCTGTGAAGGTTTGGGTTCTGGCTGTGCCGGTTCCTGCTCCGCACCGAGGAGAAGGACGTGTCGCAGCCGGGGACTTTGCACTTGTGCAGCAGCCGCAGATGGACAGTTTTGTAATGAGCTCTGAACGTGCCCTTGTTGCTGTAGACCTTTTGGCAGACGTGGCAGGTTATCGGAGATCCACCCCCACCCCCCTGAAGCCCGGCTTGCCCTCCCCCAACGCAGCCCAGGGTTCTCTCTCCCCCCAGTGCCAACTCCTCGCCCCCAGGCCTCCCCACGTCAATCCCATCGCAGCTTTCATCACTGTCCTCCATGGGGAGCGCCTCCTCATCCTCTTCAATCCCTTCCTCTGCCTCACTACCGGCACCATCTGAGTCCCAGGTAGATGGAGCCCCAGCACTGCCTCGAGGTGGGGCAGAGGAGGAGGTGCTCAGGTCGAGGACTGCCCCCTCCTCCCCTCCTCCTCCCTCCTCCCTCTCTCCTATGGGAGACGCCTCAGCACTGTTTGGTGCGGTAGACATTTTGCTCATGGGGAAAACCAGGCCCATGCGATTGTGCCCTCGGAAGATGACGGAGTTCTGGCTGCTCGGGTCTCGATGGGGCAGGTCTCTGTCCCGCTGGTCCTGGTAGAAGTCAGCAGAGTCTCTGTCCCTGCAGTGAGAGGAGGGCAGGTACAGGGTGTTGGCTGGGCTGAAGGAGTCTTTGGTCAGCAGCTTGTTGTGAAGATTCAAATTTGCACTATGTCTGTAGATGAACAAAGAAAATATCACCACATGGTTAATCTACTTTCTGCAATATACCTTCAAATGCCATGCAAAGATCCATTCTTTGTTCCATAATGACTGACGTGGCCATGTAAACCTTGATAAGCCAAAGCAGAACAACTGAAAAATGATGTATAATGCATAATGTTTGTTTTTGGACATCCTAATTATGATTGAGACCACAGTTGTCATCTGCATTCTGTTGTTTGAACTGAACATGCTAACCTAACTTGATCAGCTGATTTCAGTACATCCTCCCTGCCTGCACATTAGAGGACCACTGATCTGATGCTATACTACTGATACACAGGCTGCTAAGGAATGAGCTGAAACGTGTTGAGATATCAGCTGTTCTTATGGTCATTTCTTCAACTACTGTATACTGCTACCTATTTGTTAGTTTTTTACCATGGTTTACTTATTGTGGTTTTATTGTGTACCTACTTTTTTATATAATATGTAAGTCTACTTTGTTATCAATCTGCACTCTTGCTGTTGTAATACCGTTCATTTCCCCGTTGCAACACAAGTAAAGGAATTCTGCAGAATGTACACGTTTACATCTTCAAGCGCATTCTATAACCTGCTCTTTAACAATGACCCAGCATGGCCCCTCACCTGTCTCTGCTCCTGCGGGAGGGGAAGGCAGCGTTGCAGCCGTCCACCGTGCACATGTGCATCTCCTTCAGGTGGACATTTTGGTAGTGCATCTTCACGCTGTAGGGGTTCTTGAAGGTCTTCCGACAGATCTCACAGTTGTGTGGCAGGTCAGCGTTGTGGTTGAGGTGAGAGAGACGTAAGTCGCCGTAGTCGTCGACACAGCCGTCAGATTCTTCCTTCTCATGGTCTACGAGCTGGAGAGCGCCTCCATTGGTCAGCCTGTGCTCACCCTCATCCCATTTCTGCTCTGAGTTGACTTGGTCCCCATTCTCCATGTGTTCATTGCCATTGGGTTCCTGACGGTGTAGGTCGTCGTCACAGTGAACCTCCATCAGCTTACCTTCAGAGGGGGAGGATGCACAGGTGATGGCTCCGGTCTCAGCTTGCCTTGTCCCATCGTCTTTGTCCTCCCTCACAGTCATTTCCCTCCCTAGAGTTGGGTCCAGAAGATGCTTGGTGCCCTCCCTTTCCTTCTCTTCACTAATGTAAACTCCTGTTGTGCACATGTGACCTTCTTCTTGGCTTTCGTCACACTCTTCCTTCTCCGTGCTTTGTGACGGAGCCTCGTCCTCGGAGCTGCTCCCCTTATCCATTTGCTCATCTCGTTCCACCAACTCCTTCTCTATCTTTATTGGCATACTTGACTTCCTAGACTTCTTCTTTGGTATGGGGTCTGTTATGCAGGACTCTTGGACTGAGATAGGTTTGATGGGTACAGAAGAGGAGAACAGAGGAAGGGAAGGCAGTGTTCCTGGGGTGTTGGCAAGCTCTGCCGGGGTGACCAGGCTGCGGTAGAAAGGAAGGACTGGCTGTACTGTCTTTAAGTTGGGGAAGAGAATGCCACTCTGGCCCATGCTGGGGAACGAGCTGCTGTGGACTTTAGAACCAGGGTCCACATGGCTCACCATGTAGCTGGGCACTGATTTATGGCTTTCTGCAGAGCAAACCGGGATGGGGGTTCCATATTCATGCCTATTCTCTCCTTGAGAGCTCTCATCACCGGACATGCTGCCCCGCATGTCTTTGTCCCGGTTGTTACGGTTCATAGGCATGTGCAGTCGTGGATTTGGGTTGGCACTATGGCGGTTGCGACTGCGTAGGGAGCTGAACACCATGTTGCAGCCATCAATGGTACACTTGTGCTTAATCTTCAGGTGCACTGCGTTGTAGTGGATTTTTAGTGTGCCTTTGTCGTAGAACGTCTTCTCACAGGCGTTGCAATACACTCGACCTTTCTTCAGAGAGCATCCTCCCCCTCCTGACCCCCCTCCACTGCTAGCCCCATTCCTGTCCATGCAGCGCAGCTTGCCCTCGGGCGACATCTGGGTTACATCAGAGCTCATGGAGGGCGTGCATGGTGTGGAGGGTCCGTCGGAGTAGTTGTCACTAGTGGAGAAATCCTCTGCCTCAATCTTTGTAGTGGTGGAGAGCCCGTCCATGTGTTGGTCTACACTTCGATCCAGATCAGCGTTGAATGAGACAGCGGTGGAACCGAGCAGGCTGCTCTCTGAAGGGTGTAAAAGAGGGAGTGGGTTGTCCCTCCCTAGACCGTCCCGAGCTGGATCATCTTGTCTCTGACTCTGCTCCATCGACCCTCGGCCTGGCTGCTGTTGCTGCTGGTGCTGCTGTGCCCCTGTGGGTGAGCCCAGAAACGGAGCAGGAACAGATCCTAACAGCTGGAAGGGCAGCATGAAGGCCATGCTGTTGACAAAGTTTTCAAAGTGGTGCATGCTGTTGCTGCTCAGCTTATCCGCTTTGGATGTGGCCAGGTTGGCAGCAGTGCGTGGGGTGTGGCGCTCGATGAAAGTGCGGATATCTGAGTTGGTGCGGGTGCTGGGTACCAACACGGCCTGGCCCTCCTTATCCTGCAGAGCCATCAGCTCCACTATGGACTTGGTCTCGCCAAAACGCAGGAACTGCTGCAGTGTGGCGATCTCCTCCTCGAACGTCATGATGGCCCAGCGGTCCAGCACCTTCCCTGCTACATCCTGCAGATGGGGGGGAAGGGCAGAGCGTACAGTACAGGAGAGGAAGGAGGTATGAAGTAGATCGAGAAGGAGGGGGAAATGAAAAAAAGAAAGAGAGCAATTTGATCATTAGCATTATAAGTGTCTGTTGGGTTGCTCATACATATTCACACAGTGGGTTAGACGACACACCCTATGAAGCCGAGCGGCAGGGCAGCTAAATAAAGGAATCATATGGAGTGTTAATACATGCGGCAGGGCAGAACCCTGAGAACCCTCATTACACAGACACACACTGTTTCATCTTACAGGTCATTTCTCTTCATTTCAATCAAGAAGATTGACTCACTCTGCATCACACACACACACACACGCATGCATGCACACACATCCTGCCAAGAACATACTATCAGACACGTATACTTATAAACACACTCCCAAAGGCATGCACAAATAAATACACGCACCAACGTACCACACACATACACATGCAAAGACACACGAGTCAGGGAGGGGTGATCAGAGGCCGGCTCTCTGTGAACAAGCAGGTCCTCTCCCTCAGCCCAGCAGTAATCACATGTGAGTTCGGGTGTCTTTGAAAGTGAAGAGCGGCCTAGTGCCGTAACCGTGATTAATATTTCATCACAGAGCATTCATTGGGCGCCTGTCGAGGATTCTGACTCTACGTTTGCCATTAGATGAGCTAACATGAATTAAACGCAGCCCATCTTGAATACTTGATGATGTACTAATCGAAGTGAGAGCCTGCTCTGACTGAGAGCCTGCAGCCGGGGCCTGCAGCCGGGGCTGGCTTGGCTCCGGCTTGGCTCCGGCTTTTGAGGAAATCTGAAGCAAAAGACATAATATTTACAAATCTACCCAGCACAGTTCAGAGACCTCCCCGAGCTGGCGGTACCACGGCAACAAGCCGGCCGCATCAGCAGGCTACCAGGAGAGTTCATGGCTCTCTCTCCTGTCATCATGTTGCCTGACCCTCCCTTGTCCTCCTCAGAAATTCTCTCTGTCTCTTTCTTAACATACTCTCGCTCACTAAATGTAAGAGTTACATGTCAGTGTCTCGGCTGTTTTTAGAAGCTCACAGCCTGAAAATAATCTCACAACATAATATGAGGACGGGTGTACGGAGGCATGGCGAACCAGCCTCTACAGTTCACGCACAGGCCACATGGTGTATATCAAAATCCATGCACACAAACAAAAATGTGAAAATAACTATTAGTGATTTTCAGTCTCCCTGGGTCTCAGCATGTTTTAGCAGCATCTTCAGCTGCATTACAGACACAGCTGGCAAACAGAGCTTTGGTTCTCTTCTCTGTACAGGCACAACGGTCGGGGCACCCAGAGGCTTTTTGCTTCAAAAAGTACAAGTCATGATTGTTCAGAAACCCAAACTGGCATAATGCTTTTTTTACAAAACCACACAGACACCAAACAAATCACACCTGGAGCACGTATCCTCGTATGTAGTCCTGCAGCGTCCAGTCCAGCGCATTGAGGATCTGGACGACCTCCTCCTGCTTGAGGACGGAGAACAGGCGGTCCAGGAGGATCTTGAGGCGGATCGGGATGGCCTGGGTGCCGTACAGCATCAGGCTGCAGATATCGAACACCACGTTGGAGTGCACGATCTCCACCTGGCTGCTCTGGTATATGTGGTGCACCTTCAGTTTACTCAGGGCTGGAATAAATCACATCAGATTTACAGGATTAGATTTTGTGAAACTACACTGGACCTGAGTGAAGAGAAACAACAGTAGAACATGTAAAAAGAAGCGGTATATGGAGAAAAGAAAACGAAATCTATATTTCACCATTGTCATGGTTTGTTTGCAAAACTCTAATTCCTTTAATACAAACAACTCTGTTTGGTTGTGTGCTGAAAAGCAGACAGGTAAGAGATGTCATTAAATCATATCTCTCATTGTTTAAATAATATAATATAATAATAACATTATTTAAAATAAAAAGCAATGTGTAATAATTATTCTACAGGCACATTCTATATCAGATTAACTATTTTTTTTAACAAAAACAATCATTATATCTACTATAAATTCAGGTGTATTGCCTAAGTGCAAACGAAAAATAGAGAACATCTTTTAAGTCTGAGTGTATTATATGGAGAAAAAGTCCATGATTCAGTATTTTAAGACATTCAGGTTTTGAGAACGTAGTTAGAAAAATAAAGATAATCATAATTTAGAAAAATAAGAAACTGTTGCCGAGAGACCTAATAAGCCTCTTTGAATATGATATAATTATACACACCAGCAGTTATAATGCCACAGTGTGAAACATTTGAAATGGTGGTGGTTCTCTTTGTGTCTTACAGCTGTCTTTGCACGCAGATATTGTGCATTTGTTTTTCTTAGATTTTCAGATGAAACATTTATGTCTCACCACAATTCTAGAAAGGTGAATACACTTCTCGTGTTTACAGTAAGGAACAACGACATTTGAAATGTCATAGAAAATCCAGAGATGTAGACATGTTTCTGTTTAATGGGAATTCCGTTTTTCTAAAGAAAGGTTGCTTTTTCATTTTGAAGGCACTTTTCTCAGTACAAATGCATCTTTAACTATAATGATGGTTTTATGAAATAAAGCCTCAGTAAAGTGTTAGCATTGTGCTCTCACCATGTGCTACCCAGCCATGCTTGCAGTTTTCACACTGCCTCCTCTTCAGCTTCCCCGGCTTGAAGCTGTCACAGTTACAGTTCACCAGAGTGCAGCAGATAGCCTGTCAAAAAACACACAATTTGACCTTTTGATGATGATTGTTTTTTCAAATCAAGATAGTACGCGATACATTTGGAATTGCTGACCTCCTCAGGACTTGATTATCATCTTTAAAATACCCCATGTTTCTCGTGTAAAAATAACATTTGCATTAGTCTAAAACAAATATTCAGCAGCAGTGGATTACCAAATTATTCAAACCCCAAGACACCCAATTTTTTTTCTGCAGCAGCAGTTCATAAAAGGAATATCCTCTGGATGTGTTTTATTATTTTGTTCACAGTGGGCCAAATTCATCCAGACATATGAGATATTGTTGGAAACCTTGAGGTCTCGAGCAAAGCGTAGAGTTCCGTTTGGGCAAATACTTTTTATATTTTGTATCATTCCAATTGTATAATATTTGATAACATTTGTTTATAACCAGGAATGCAACATAATAATGCTAATACAGAATATAGCCTGTCATCCCGTCGCTCTTTGACTGAGCAGCATGTTCAAATGTGTCCGTAACTCATCTTATAGGCTACACATAAGGAATAGAAAAGAAAACAGCACAGTTTCCTTAAGTCACTCATTGCCTGCTTTCCCTTGTGAGAGCAGCGTTAACATGTGTGTGTGTGTGTGTGTGTGTGTGTGTGTGTGTGTGTGTGTGTGTGTGTGTGTGTGTGTGTGTGTGTGTCAGTGGTACTGCAGGGCAGGTCCTAACTACAGTAACCTGGACCACCTAAACCATCTCAATCAATCAATGCCTGAGGCGCACACACACACACACACACACACACACACACACACACACACACACACACACACACACACACACACACACACACACACACACACACACACACACACACACACACACACACACACACACACACACAACACACACACACACACACACACACACACACACACACACACACACACACACACACACACACACACACACACACACACACACACACACACACACACGGGTCAGAGTACTACCTCCATTAGATCATCTGCTAATGGCTTTTATCTTTCAGGTTGAAAATGTATTGAGTGGACAGACTCGTGGAGAGAGTGGACAGACTCGTGGAGAGAGTGGACAGACTCGTGGAGAGAGTGGACAGACTCGTGGAGAGAGTGGACGGCAGTAATGAGCCAAGTTTTCTGGGTAGCTGCTGACTTGGCAGCGACCCGGAGAAGACTCACACTAAAAATCGTTTCCACTGCCTTAGACCAAAAAAAGAGAATAAATGATTTACCCACCAGGAACTGAGGGAAGAGCATCATCAGATTTCTGATCAAAGCTGTGTTGTTAGCGCTACATGCTGAAGAGCTCTGCCACCTCTCTCCTCTGCATCTATAATGCATGATCAGCGGGGTTTGAGTCTACATGAGCGGCATGCTGAGCTCCTCGCTGGAGCTCACCCCCCCACCCCACCAGCAGAGACGGAAGAAAAGTGTGGGTGGACGGATGGCTAGGGGACGGCTCCTCTTCCTCCTTTAGTCAGCCGCTCCGGGCTGGACTCGTCCTTCAGATTGGAGATCATGTTATCTCCCCCTTACCATAACCTCTCATCATTAGGCGGATAAACTGACCCTATGAAGGTGGTGGCAGCTACCTGGCCCTGACACTCAGCTTCGGTCCCATGACATCCACTGGCTCTGCTTTTCTCTTTATCTGGCTCAGACAGTGGTGAGGTGCAAAAAGCCCTCTGCTCATCTCTCAGCGACATAATCCCATCATTACAGAGCACCAAGAACCAACACGGCCCAATTAGGCTAATCCCATCCCATACACACCTCCTGCTGCTGCCCCCCCCTAATATACATCTCAATCAGGTTCCCCCTGCCTGCTCACCAGCCTGTAACACACACACACACACACACACACACACACACACACACACACACACACACACACACACACACACACACACACACCACACACACACACACACACACACACACACACACACACACACACACACACACACACACACACACACACACACACACATTCCATCGCACAGTGTGCTCCAGGTCGTTTATCTCAATTAGAGAGTCATATCATGAGTTCTACAGAGGAAGAAGAAGAAGAAGAAGAAGAAGAAGAAGAAGAAGAAGAAGAAGAAGAAGAAGAAGAAGAAGAAGAAGAAGAAGAAGAAGAAGAAGAAGAAGAAGAAGAAGAAGAAGGAGAAGAAGACTAAAACAGTGACTGTTGGTGAGCGCCCCCCCTTGCTGTTCCTTTCTGGGGTCACCAGTGAGACCCGGCTGTTCGATGCCTCTCAGTCAGCGATGAGAGGCTAATTGCACAGAATGATGTCCGGGTCAGTGTTCCCCTTTATATCAGTGTAGTGAAACACCAACCAGCCACCTCTACACACACCCTGAATACATTGCACATGCCTCAATGAGCATTTCTGTCCTACATGTAGTTGAATGAATTATGTTTTTTTTTTTAGAAGGACATTTAAGTCAGGGGTCCTTCATGTAAAATATAAAAATATGCTTTTGGCAATAATCGTTATCCAATCTTGTTTTTTCAAATGCTTTGTAAGTGTTTTTTATTCTGCATAATTCCATTTTGAACTATAACAAATGTTGCCTCTTTTCCACTGTGAGCACAATACATCATATGAATTGGTAGACACTATGGAAGTGGGAAACTTGCGTTAAGCCCGAAAGGCAGAGCAGCCCTCGTCCTTTTGAAACAGATCATACACATGCTCTATCTGCTGTTAGATGGACTCGGAAAGCCTGAGAATGATCGAGTTTCACTTTAGGACTAATGGAAAAAAACGGATTTTTTATAATCTGGAGAAAAACCTAACCTTGATTTTGAAAGGAAAATAGATCTTCTCTTTTGTCTGTAAATTGAAACATACGAGTTCTCCCTGTGTACATGTACATGTTAGCACTATGAGTGTGTGTTTGTTTCAGATAAGGCGCTTTGGATAAGAGATGCCATGGATTGATGGAGGTTAAACCTTTCCGTACACAATATTTCATTAGCAAATTTGCCTTTAATAAATATTGATGGATTAGATTGGAATTTATTATAATAATAATAATAATAATTATTTAACCATACAAAAAATAAATATATATCAACTTAAAAAAAAACATACATTTCATAAAAAAAAAGCTATGGTCTGTCTGGTAAGGGAGCGTGTTCTTCATCGTCCCACCTGTCACACACACACACACACACACACACACACACACACACACACACACACACACACACACACACACACACACTGAAATGGTCCTTTCGGGCTGTTAAAATAAACCCTGCCGTACGTCAGTGAGCAGCTCTCAGATGAAGACGCTTTGGATGGATTTATGGCCTAATGCATTACAAAGCTAATCAATTAGCACAGCCTGGCACACACTGACTGCCACACTGGGGGGGGGGGGGGGGGGGGGGGGGGGGGTTACTATCGGACATTAATCAGTTCACAAGAGAATAATGGCATGAGGGGATTAAAGGAGGTGAGTGTTTTCCTGATAGATTTGCAGCACACATTTGATACACTTAAGGCTGTATTTTGAACTCAATCTTTTCTCCCTGCCAAACATGTTCTCACTCGTGTGTATAACAGCCGCGAGATGAGGATGACATATACATATACGTACAATTCATAAATAAGATTCCTATTCAGGCCAAAAATAAAACTCATGGATTTATTTAAGATGAACAAATGATTTACTAATGCTTTAATCATTTATACAAAACGTTCAGATTTCCAGGTTTAAATGATTGAAGCATAACTCTATTATTTATTGAGCATGAATTAAGCAATGAGTGAACACGTATACACCCTTTATGAAAAGTGAGTCAGTCCATCCGTTCATTCATCGATTAGCTTAACACTCACTGATCAGAAAAAACACGTTCTGGAATATTAAACGTACAATGGACCTTTTGTCACTTCGAACAGATGGATCATAACCAGAACAAGCATGACATCACATGTTTCTGCTTTTAAAGTTGCATGACATATTTATGAAAGTCACTTTTTATCCATTCAAATGTCAAGTCTTAAAGGTTATTATATATGATAGCAGTTCAAACAGGAGGTTGAGAAACTGACAGAGCATTATGGGAAGTGTGATCAAAACTATTTGTCTAAAACTTCTAAAAACCTATGTTTTTATGGCTGCTTAAAAACAAACACACGACAGCACAGCGATCAAGAGAAGCGGATCATTCACACACACTCACACACACTCACACACACTCACACACACTCACACACACTCACACACACTCACACACACTCACACACACTCACACACACAGAAAATAAATATGTTATCTGGGCAAGAACACACAGAAAACCCTGAGGAATTCAGTGGGAGGATGGTGTTCCTGGTACCACTCAGATATCCTGCGCAGACCCCAGCTTCGTAAGAACCTCAGCACCAAAGCGTTGGGCTGCATGGAGCCCCAGCCCGGCCCCTCCACCGCCACACACTCTCTGTGTGTGAGTGCCGTAGTAAAGAACAGTGCCATGAATAAATCACTGCTTGGACTGAGCTGTGTATGTGACAGCGAGGCAGTAAAATGTTAATTGATGACAAGTGTTAGTTAAAGTGAGGTTACGATACATGAGCCGCTCAGCAGGCGACATGATCCGGCTCACATTATGATTTAATGTTGAGAGAGAGGAAGCACTTAAACACACCAGATAAAAACACCCGAAAATGATTACATGGAGTTCTACATCGCCATCCAGCCTGAGCTTTACTATTTGCTTCATACAACTCCATGTTAGTAATAGCTTTAAAAACACATTTAAATCTAATAAGGCGAGCGCTCCTTGAACACCACATGGTCCTGAACAGGAGAAGACAAACCCAGGAGGAGCTGAGCGGGTACAAGTAGTGACAGGCTGAGTTTGAGCCTATTGAGAGTCCATACAGCCCAAAGACAGCGTGAAGAACTCATTACTTCATACTCATCCAGCAGTCAATCACAAGAAAGCACACACACACACACACACACTACATGTTCCAACACTACAGCAAACAAAAAGGTAGCAGATCTTTACCTGAGTATCCATGAGGAAAGCTCCTTTAAAGGAAAACAAGTCAAGACAAAGTGGGGGGAGAAGGAGGCGAAGCAAAGTTTAGTTGGCTTCCTGGTGTGTGAGGCTCCCCGTTAGGAACTCGCAGGGAGTGTTTGACTCGGAGAGGGAGTAAATGAGGGGAACATGTTAGTACACTGAGTGTGAGAGAGTTTGGCTCCCAGCTACGCTCTGATTCATATCAGATCTGCCTCTCTACTCGCTGCCTCTTGACAATCTTGTCACATCTGGCTGACAAATCCTCACAAGCCTTTTTGTGGCAGATGCAAGGGGTGGCTGCTGTGTGTGTGTGTGTGTGTGTGTGTGTGTGTGTGTGTGTGTGTGTGTGTGTGTGTGTGTGTGTGTGTGTGTGTGTGTGTGTGTGTGTGGAGTTTGGGGGTGTTAAGGGGGTATGCTGGGACCAGGGGGGGCAGATCACAGCTTGAGGAGACGCTGAAGGGGGTACAAGGCTGGAGCACACACACACACACACACACACACACACACACATACACACACACACACACACACACACACACACACACACACACACACAGATAAACACACACACACACACACACACACACACACACACAGATAAACACACACACAGCCAAGTGCAACTCTGTTAAGACAAGCAGGACCCAATGAGTTGTTTTCTGTTACAAACATGTGTGTGTGGGTGTGTGCTCGTGTGTGTGTGTGTGTGTGTGTGTGTGTGTGTGTGTGTGTGTGGGTGTGTGCTCGTGTGTGTGTGTGTGTGTGTGTGTGTGCCCCCGGGCCATGCAGAACTAAGGAAGAACAGAGAGCCCCAGAGTTGGAGGTAGAACGAGGAAACACGGTAAAGAAAGAGAGAGAGAGCAGCATGAATAAAGAGACGGACATGAGTGTGTCACAGAAAAGCCACTGAGGGCCAGTATACACACACACACACACACACACACACACACACACACACACACACACACACACACACACACACACACACACACACACACACACACACACACACATTCTGGAGTAAAGGCCTCTCAAAATGAAAAGGCAACCTGTGAGAGGAATAACACACACCACATGCCGACATGATGGCTGGGTTTCATCATATTTGAAGTATCAACTAATACAATTAATCACCCACATTTATAACAAATACATATCTGATACATTTTATTATCATAACAATTCATTTAGTTTTAAATGTAGGTATATTCTATTCATTTGTTATGCTTTCAATAGTTAAGAGGATACATGACGAGCAAAGTCTCCAAGATATATATTTAAAAACTGGTTAAATAAAAACAAACATAAGCAAAATAAATATATGCAATACTTTTAAGCTAATTAGCAGAAACATAAAACCATTGAAATGTGTTTTTGTCTCAGCTGTAAATTCATTAAATATATTTACATGTTTGTGATGAATTACACTCCAGCTCGTCTTGATGCTCTGACAGGGTGTCACACACACACACACACACACACACACACACACACACACACACACACACACACACACACACACACACACACACACACACACACACACACACACACACACACACACACACACACACACAGATAAGGGGGAAATGGAGGAAAGAGAAGTTGTTCCCTCCTCAGATGAAGCCTGCCTGTCTGTGCTGAAGTTTGCGTTGTTGTTGTTGACGAGTCGTTTCTGGATATCTTAGAAGGCATGTAAGGACAGTCTCCGTCACACTGACTGGAGCACGAGTGTTTGAGAGCGACTCAAAGTTACAGACATGTAATGAATGAGTTTGAAACCTTTCAAGAGAGCTTCAAAAAGCTGCCATAACACTCAGATTTAGAATCATGTTCACGTATTCTTTGAACAGTTCCTAATGGAAACAAAAAAAGCCTTTTTCATACAATTGTATTTAGAGAACGTTTTTGAAGAGCAGCTTGTGCTTGTTTCAACATTTGCGAAATGATAAAAAGAAATGTATTTGTCAAAAGTAAAGTGTTAAAAAAGTAACTCTTTGTCATCATACTGAAACTAATCGCAAGCTTAGTTTCGGCACTCCGAAGATTTCCAAAGCTGCCCGCTCTTTAGTCACCGTGTCACAACTTGTAACATCAGCTCTGGAATCACAGCACAACCACAGCCATGTTCCTCACGTCATTAACAAGCACTCATCCTAAATATAAAACATCTACGTCTCAGCAAAGTCCTCCCGTGTGTCACTCTGATCTAACTCCTTCACTTTGTCTTTGTTGAACATGTCCTGCTGATGTGTGTGTGTGTGTGTGTGTGTGCGTGTGTGTGTGTGTGTGTGTGTGTGTGTGAGGAGGTGAGCACAGCAGTGAAAAGCTCTCTCTCTTACCTCGGCCATTGTCATTTAGGCGGATGTTTCCAAGGATACCGTGGAGTTTGCCATTCCCCGCGAGTCCAACAAAACAACTGGCTCCAAGTCTCCTGTCCACACAGATACTAACGCAAAAGAGCCATCACACCCAGCAGCATCTCCTTCAACACACACACACACACACACACACATGTACTCTGTCTTCACACACACACACACACACACAGACACACAAACATACACACACACACACACACGGAACACTACAAAAAAAGAAAAGTCACTGTGCTTTTACTCTCACTCACAAACACACACACTCCTCCTCTGCTTTCTCTCCTCTAATGTTGCCGTGGACTGGCTCTAAACTACTCAAGATGTTCAGAGTGTGTGTGTCAGAGTGTGTGTGTCAGAGTGTGTGTGTCAGAGTGTGTGTTGAAACTGGGCACAGGGGATTGGAATGAGATCCTCCCACTCGGCATTCTCACCTCAGGAGCTGCCTGCTCCCTCCCCATCCTGCACACACACACACCCACACACACACACACCCACACACACACACACACACACCCACACACACACACACACACACACACACACACACACACACACCCACACACACACACACACACACCCACACCCACACCCACACACACACCCACACACACACACACACACACACACACACACACACACACACCCACACACACACACACACACACACACACACACACGCTACCCCCTCAGAGTCACAGGGCAGTCCCCTCACAGCTGGCTGGAAGAGGGCATGACACTCATCTTTCACAGAGATTTGATCAAAAGGAATCACAAAGGCTGGAGGCTCTCTTAATGCAGTCAGGGGAGACTCCCCCCCCCAACACTCTCTCTGTCTGAGTAATGCCCTAAATCAACGTAGCCCCTCTCGGTGCACACAGCCCAGTGTGTGTGTCTGGATTCACCTTAACACAGCTC
Source organism: Trematomus bernacchii (assembly GCF_902827165.1). Lineage (NCBI taxonomy): Eukaryota > Metazoa > Chordata > Actinopteri > Perciformes > Nototheniidae > Trematomus > Trematomus bernacchii. The sequence continues at coordinate 697,673 of NW_022987594.1, forward strand.
TGTGAACAGCCTCCATAACAAGTTATTCCTTGTGCCGCCAGGAATGTGTCAGTATGAGTGTTTCTCGGGAAGAGAGGGACTTCGCACATGACAAAAAAAAAATCTGAGTTAGTTATCTTTAGGAATATGTGTACCTGAAGAGTCGGGTATCAAACCTCTACACCTCAGGTTCTGTGTTCACAGCAATAACTATTCAGAAAACATCATCGGTCTGCTCTTATCTGTAACCACATTACACACAGTAACAAGTAACACAAGGTAAACTGTTGTTAAGCCCTGTATGGAAATGCAGGTGTCATATCAGAACAGCAATAATAAGAGCAAAACAGATATAGTTTACAAGACATCAAAAAGACAACAGTGGTTTGAATGTCTGAGGTTACATACAGACATACTGATGAGGATACAGACATAATGCATGTGTTTAATGGGCAGTAAGAGCTCCAGAGAATCCTGTAGAGCAGGGGTCACCAACTACATTAATAGTACAAAATTAATCCAAGAGACACTTTCGGGGGCCAGAGATTTGTATATATATATATATATATATATATATATATATATATATATATATATTTATATATAAATCATAATAAATTATATATATTTATATATATATATAATTGATTAACATGTTCACTTTATTGAAAAATGTATCTTTTTTTATAAGCCTGTATCCGGGGTAATAAAACTGAAAGCAGTCCTGATTGGCAGGGAAAGGAATCAAGTTTCTTATTAATACCGTGTCCTGATTGGTGGGAAACGGTTGTAGAATATAAGAAAATTGTTTGCCAAACACGCATATCTCAAATAATGTATGCGCTGCCATTTCCCCACGTAAACATAACAGTCTGCAATGAAACGGTTGTCTCCTGTGTGCTCCACTTCCTCCTTGGCCAACCGGTAACTTTCTTGTTAACCCGTTTTGGTTTAAAAACAGAATAAGGTCGGTTTGTTGGTTTTCCGTTTTTTGGTTTTGGTTTTGGTTTTAAAACAGAAAAACAAAAGAACAACAACGGTTTTTAGTTTTTCCTATTGGGTTTTGAAAGGGAAAAACCAAAGAACGAACCATACACGGATTAAACATAAACTTCTCCTCATATTTTTCTAAATAATTTTTTTATAAAAGTAATCATCATCTTTATATATATATATATATATATATATCACCTATACAGCACCTTCGGGAATGCAGTGTCTTGATCAAGGACACAAGGATGTTTTTTCTCCAGCTTGGGGCTCGAACCCGTGTAACTCGATGTGACATGAGTGGGGGGCGAACGCACTAACCACTCCGCCAACGCCACAGTCACCACTGCCGTGCGGGCCACCAGTTGATGGTCACTGCTGTAGAGGAAGTAAGAAATATAAATATATAGATATAACTTATTGAAAGTATATAAAAACACAAGGGCATATGGCATGTTCCTGTGATGGGATTGTTGCTTGATGATTGTATTTACTGATTCATTGATAGTACCCATTTATTTTCTGCCAGTTTATTAGCCAATCATCTCAGCTCTAAATGTTATAATCATTTAATAATACTATGTTTCCATATCATTCATAACCACACATTATTTATGTTGATGTAAAGTAAAAGTCCCTGTGAGAGTGACATGCCACTAACAGCATTTACACGGCTGCAATGTGAATAGAATAAAAGAGAACTGCCACTCATTTCCTTATATCTTATTATTATATTTGTATATATCACCTATTGTGAATTCAAATTCAAGATTCATCAGTTTACGATCATGGCTGTCTTCCCTCTTTTCTGCCTGTGTCTTCTTCTCCCTCCTCTCTCCCCTCTGTGGCTGAGCTCTGAAGATTTGAGCCATTAGAGGTTTCTACTAATCCACAAATTACACAGCAGGTTTAAACAGGCACACCTGGTGCTCTACCTGTGGCAGCTTCAGGGAGGAATGGAGGGAAGGAGTGGGGGTGCAACCATGTTGAGACACACTTTAAAAGGTTCCGTAATTAGAAAGTGCAAAATGAACTCTCCTTCCTGTTTTTTTCTTCTTATAGGCCCAGAGAACAGTATAATTGAACAGCTTTTCGTATAATCTAATTGTTCTACTTTACCCAGTGGGATGTTCAGTGCCTTGCTAAAAGGTAACTCAGCTGAAGTGGGAGGGAGAGTATTACTCATCCTCTTCCCTCAACCACATTCTCCCAACTCAACGGGCCAACCCTCCAATCACAAAGCGGCGTCTCTGATCTCCAGGCTAGCCTCACACCCTGACTTGACATTCAGAAATTTGCCAAGCAGCTTCGCTAACTGATAAAAATGCAGCTAATGGCCCTTGAAGTTGGACCTTAAAACTGCATTACTTTCCACAGGAGATCAAAGCTGTTCTTATTTGTGAAAAGCCTAAATGTTATGAGGTTTCATATATGGATGAGAGACATCCCGTCAAGGCTTGTAAGGCAACGGTTGGAAAGCCCTCCACCCCCCTGCGGCCGCCCGGCTAGCAGATCTGCTTACCGGCCTTGTATTTATTCCATACCTGAGGGATGCATAGCAAACAGCCGCAGACCTGGCCTGGATTAGGGCTGCTGTCAGATTGCTGCTCCCCGGGCTGGAGCTCGGCTGTATCTGCACCCCGAGGCTGAGCGGAGAAACCACGGCAACAACCTCCATGTGCAGCACAACAGTCACGCTGCCTACTTACATGTCTGTCATTAGCTGTCCTGCAGGGAAGAGAGCGGACTACTGGAGCAGATGAGCAGCTTTGGGAGAGCATTACACACTCCTCAACCCTTTCTTTATTTGATGAAGCAGAGCAACATTCTACACCTGCACACATCTGTCACTGTTGGCTTAATGACTGACTGGGCCTCTGTCAGATGAGATGATTTAAGGCGCATGTTAGAGATTTAATGGCTTATATTGTTACCATGATGGTCAAAATGCTGTTAAACCTTTATGCTGTTAAAAGCCTTATACAAAAACCCCTAATGGCTTATTTGGACAATCATTTATTAATTGCTAAATCATGTTAAAAAAACAGCAATGTGAAGAATAGCTATTACTCTAAGCCAACACTCATATCTTTAAATTATTAGTTTTGTCCAACCTTCAGTCTAAAACCTTAAAATATTACATTGATCATAATGTAAAACTAAGACAAGCGATCAAGAAGCTGGAACCATGTTTTTTCAAAAAAACAATAAAGATTAAATTGTTAATTATCTAATAGATTTTGTTGACAGCCATATTTTTATAAAAGGAAAAACTGCCACCGGTGATATTTCAACAATATAAAGACAATGCCTTTGCTTGTATTTCCATATGAATACATCTCATAAATACAAAATATAATTACTTACGATCCATTTGTAGTTCAAGTGAGCTTGAAACACTTTTTTATACTGCCTATTACTTCTCTCTGCTGACTACTGTATCATGCAGAACCTGCCCCAACGAAGCCTAACTCCAAGGCAAGTTGAAATTGTAGTTGAGTGTGTGTGTGTGTGTGTGTGTGTGTGTGTGTGTGTGTGTGTGTGTGTGTGTGTGTGTGTGTGTGTGTGTGTGTGTGTGTGTGTGTGCGTGCGTGTGTGTGTCGTCCAAGTATCCGCCTGCCTTTCCTCACTTTAGATGACAGTAAAAAAGGCCAAAAGGGGGGCTATCACCTCCCGTAGTGCACACGCTCCGTACCAGGCTCCAGCACTGAGGTTTACCTGCCATTCATCGCTATTACTCAATACAGATTGCAGACACTGTCATTTGGTCACTGAAAATCAGAGAGCACAAAAGACTGCTATAAATTGAAACGAGAGGAATCTGAGCTGGTGAAAGATATGGATGATAGACAGGGTTTTTATAACAGTAAGGACTAGAGTTTGTTCATTCCTGCCCATGCGGATATGTAGGCCGAAGTATTTCAATCATGCAACAGTATGTATGTGATTATGTTTGAAGGAGATAGAAAACGATGTAACAAGAAAAAAGTGAGGAGAGCACTTTCACAATGCAGCATGAGGAGAGGTCAGCCTGCTCCTGTGTGGGAGGCGCAGGGCTTTCATAGAGATTGGTTTTATATAAAACAGCGTTAGTGAAAGCAGAGCTGGCCACTGAGTGCACTTCAAATGTTAAAAGAAGACCACAGCATATTAGTGCTTACTATGAATATATTCTTCGCTCTTTAGTCAGTGGGTAAAGTGAAATGGACATAGAAGTAAATGGGGCGATTCTGATTGTAGCAAGCTCAGTGCACACGTGGCAAACGGTGCACAAAGACAGGCAAAATTAGGTTATTGTGGACATCAACTTTAAAGAAATGACTGAATCAAGGTCTTAAAGGGCCCATGTCATGCTTTTCCGGTTATTACCCGTCCCCTTGTGTGTTATGAAGGTTTTTATGCATGTAAACGGTGTGCAGAGTCAAAACCCTCAAAGTACACCCTGTAGCGAGTAAAACTCTAACACAGAAAATACCTCTCCAAAACGCCTCGTTGGAGATACGTCACTGTCCATTTGATTCTTCCATTTCGTTCCGGGTACGGCATGATGTCATGCCGTACCCGGAACGAAATGGACCAATCCGTGGAGCCGTTACGTTACGTCAGCGGAGCCGTTAAGTTAAGCCCCCGCTGATTGGTTCAAATTGACCAATCCACGGACTTCCTCACACACACTCTATGTGCAGGCAGCAGCGCTGCTGATTTCTCCTCCCTGGCTGCAGGCTGATAACAGACAGTTGGGATCGCGGCAAAATTCTCTCTGCAGACCCATTCTCACAGCGTTTATCAACCTTTTTCTTACTCAATATCAAGCCACACTTATTGTTTTTACTTCGGCTGTGACTTTGTGTGTGCTCAGGATGAGTTTGGCTGTGTTTCGCTATGTATCCTAAACAAGGAAACAACACCTCCACGGAGCTCAGCGCGATTCACAACGTCCCGACCAATCAGAGCACACTGTGCTCACAGGGAGGGTGGGGGCTGGAACTATTGGAGCTACAACGAGCCGTTAAAGGCAGAGAGTGAAATTCAGTGAATACACGTAGTTTACAGAGATGCTGTATGAGAAACCAATGTGAGTTTGGAAAATTGCACAATATAAATCTATTCCAGTATACCTCAACAATGGAATTATGATCAGTGGAAATGGCCATGACATGGGCCCTTTAATTGTCTCTTAAGAATATTCAGTGCTAGCCAGTGTTCAAATTACACAGTGGCATTTGGGGAATCCCTAGTTTAGAGGGTGGGAGGGTACGGTACACATGTGCGTATATACAAACAAATGCATGCAAAAATATATTATCAATACATCTGAATTTATACAAAATACTAAGCATAGGAAAAAGAAAAATGTCACACTGTTGCAGTGTTTTTGAATTGCTCTCTTTAGAGAAACCATAAAAATGCCAATGCGCTATAGACAGGCCCAGGTTTGCATTACCTTTTAAAAAACTGTGGCGTTTTGTCACAACCCTGGACATCTAAGACCAGTGCACAAGGCACACTTCAGCATGAGTATGAAATCGGATGATGTCGTTTAAAAACCAGGGCTAGGTGATATTAAGTGGCTGAACCTTTTTGAGAGGTATTTAATTTCAGTCAATATTTATAATTTGAAAAGTTGGTTTTAAATGTGTAAAATACCCAGAATGTTAATTAAATGTAAACTTACGTCAGAATGTTTATAGTTTACAATGTTGATATCAATGTGTTGTGTTGCAGGGATATGTACCTGTAATTCCTTTCTACAGACGATATGAGTCAATGTAGCGTCTAGCCTGCTGCTGTCCAGAGGATGAAGAAGAATGCCCCTAAGGCTTGTCAATAATACATCCATGGTTTGTGTGCAGCTTGAAGATTTTTGATTATGAATATGATGTCAGCGTCACAGAGCAGTGCAAGACAATGAGGTATGATGGGACACGGATTAGAGACCAGAGACAGAGACAGACAGGCGGCGTCTCGAAACCAAAAGGAAGGTGGGAGAAACTTTTTTATCATGAATTGAACACAGTGGCGAGCCGTGACTTTTATACCTAGGCCCTCTTACCCCCACCCCTTCCCTCGAAAAAAACGTAATCGTAACAGATCGAAAAGTTCAGATACATTTTTCAATAAATGATGCGCTTCCAAAAACAACAAACAACATAATTATTACATTCAAACAAACTAGTTATAATTGATAAAGTACATTATTCAAAAGTTTACATTAACTTTGGATAATAACCAAGCGGCAAACTCTGGGGCAGAGCCGGGACGCCAATACGGAAGTGCCACAAACTGCAGTTCATATATTGGCCGATAGGCGATCACTGCAGAAAGGAGCAATTTCCATAGACCCCCATGTTAAAATGCCCAATTTTACAGCAGAAAAAAATATGTTTCTACCCCTGGATGCAATAAATATTATTATGTATATAGTTAGATTCCACCTTCATGATTATGAATCTGTGAGTGAATTGTTTTCTAACGCGACCCTGTTATTTATATTAGGTCTTAAAGTTTTTGCATAAATTAGGGCGTGGTCACTTTGATGGACAGGTACGTGCCTCACTGTCAGCTAACAGCAACTTGTCCACTCTGCTAGGCTACAACGTTAGTTAGTTGTAGTTACTGTACTTGACCCTTTAGCCGTGTTCGTGGTGATTGTGCCTTTTAGGGAATATTGTTACAAATACCAGACAATTAAAATGTCGTGCTGTGCGCTTGAATGTACTAACAAGAAGTCTAAAATGATAATATTATACATGTTAACCCCGTTAGCAGGTGTTTGTGTGCTTGTTAGCTTAGCTTGTTATGTAGTTTATTAGCCAGCTAAGGACGTAACCCTTTATACATGTATATATATATATATTAGGGCTGTCAAGTTAACGCGTTAATAACGCGTTAACGCAAAAAAAAATGAACGCCACTAATTATTTTAACGCGATTAACGCATGTGTATTTTTTGTCCTCGGCCGCCGTAGTTTCAGAGCGCATCGAGTGTAAAATACCATTGACAAGCTGATGCTGACAGCCCCGCTCCAGCCGCGTGCTTGTGGCAGACCACACTTCCACGCTCACTGGCAGGCCCGGACTGGCCATCGGGAGGACCGGGAGGGAGTGTGTATGTGTGGCGCGACTCGCGCGAGCGAGGCACACCTTACGTGTTGTTGTTGTTAGCATCTGGTGCTAGCTAGCTGCGCTAACGGATATAAGGAGCTGTTTCAATGACATTTCGCCGACAACTGCGCCGAGCACTTGACTTTATGCAGGTAGCCAGACAGTGTGACATTGTACGAAAAGTCAGCACACTCAGCACGGATAGTACGCGCAACATTATTGCAGCGTCCAGGCAGCTCCCATTCGAGCATATATGCCTTGAGCTGCACATAGCTCAACGATCCATCACAGTGTCTCCACACACACACACACACACACACACACACACACACACACACACACACACACACACACACACACACACACACACACACACACACACACACACACACACACACACACACACACACACACACACACACACACACACACACACACACACACACACACACACACACACACACACAGTATTATTGTATGAGAGAGGTTCCAGGTTGAATTGAGGCGAATATTTGTAATGTTCAGGTTGTTGTGTTTAATATTCATGAGAATATTTGTCATTGTTCAAATGATAATAAACAAACATATAAAGCATATTTGTCCACTCATATGTTGATAAGAGTATTAAAAACTTGAAAGATATCCCTCTAAGGTACATTTAGAACAGATAAAAAATTTGCGATTAATTTGCGATTAATCGCGATTAACTATGGACAATCATGCGATTAATCGCGATTAAATATTTTAATCGACTGACAGCCCTAATATATATACAGTTTAGTTTATGATTCAGCCTTGGGTAAGACTTTTATAGTCTATGGCTATGACGCCCATAATGCTAAACGGGAGCAAATGTTAAAAGGGGACCCAATTATCCCAGTGGTGGCCGCCGGAGCTAACGGAGCTGCAGGGGGCTAGCTCCAGCCGGCGTCCAGCTCCAGCCGACGTCCCGGAGCTCCCTGCGGCTCCGTTAGCTCCGGGCGGTGGAGTCCGGCGTTATAACTGGAGATCAAGGAATGCAGTGAAACGCGGACTTGGTTCGCCTGCAGCCCGCTGTAGTATTAGCTAAATAAATTATGTTGAACAAGGCTTATTAAGCTGAACATCGCCACAATTGTTCTGCTATGTATCGGTACTTCTTTTATTTTATTAACGTGATGACAAGCATTAAGAATAACAAAAAATAGCTAATTCTCTTGCAGATTGTCTCGTTTGATTATGAATGTAACGTTTATATAGTGGAACTACACTGTTTTATCAAAACCAAAGTGCCACGCAGTAACTTGGTATGCATGTATTTCATGTTAGCTTAGCTTCTTAGCCTGAGCTAGCTCTGTTTACTTCCAGTTCGGAGGCAGCAGGTCCCACCTCGGCTCCACCTCTTTGCCCTTATTTGGAGCAGGCTGGAGCAGGCGGGAGTTAGACTCTGACGTCACTGTCGAGCCGTTAGTGGCCGACTCCGCCTACTAAGGGCTTCTCGGCAACTCTGCAGAATCCTATGGGTAACGTCACGGACACTACGTCCATTTATATATACAGTCTATGATAATAACACGGGAGGAACGGAGCCTCTCTTTTCCTCTCTCCCTCCCTCTCTCCTGACAGCCCGTCAGTTTCTCATGCAGCTCGCTAAACAGTGGGCGGGGCTTCAGGTGATCATGCAGAGCTGCGTGTCTCCATCAGACTCAGCAGCTGATCTCTGATCTCTCTCTCGCGTCCGGTCAGTGGCGTTTTCTCCCGGAGGCCAAGGGAAGCCAGGCTTCCCCTATTTTTTCGGATTGTAGTTATAATTTAAATAAATAAATAAAAACACTTTGTTTTGTTTCGATAATTCTTGCTGTGTGTTGCTGCCGGCCCGTCTCTCCCGTCTCTCCCCCATTCTCATTGAGTATTTTACAAAGAGTGAAACAAACAGCGCCCCTCTAGATGTTATGGTGAAACAGTAGATTGCATTCACTGTTGCGAGAGGAGGCCAGCCGAATCGGGCTTCCCTTGGTGAAAAAAAATGGAGGGATTGACCAATCAGATGAGGCCCACGTGATGCCCCTGCCAACCTGTGATTGGTCAGGGCCATGCTCAGATGGTCATGGTCAGAGGCGGCTGGCGATTTGATTGGACACTGCCATCCAATCAAATCACATCAACATCAGTTTTACTACGTACTGTAGTACTGTAACTGTCATCACCGCCGTTTGAAATGATCAAGCAAATGAAGCATTATGGAGGGTGGAGATTTGGCGTACTTAATCAAACATAACTTTACTAAACTTCCGCTACAGCAGCAACTAAAAATTAAATCAGATGACAGGCCAATGCCCACACTCGAGCTGTGTACACAGAGGAAAAAGGGAGCGAATCGGACGTTCAATGAGGACAACTATGTCTGCACGGAGTGGCTAACTGGAAGCGCTAAACTTCAGCGTCTATTTTGCTGGCCATGTCTTCTTTTTGACAAGGATTCGTGCTCCCTGAACAATCCTTGGGCAACTTCAGGATTCATCGACCTTGCCAACCTGTCACGGGCCATTGAGAGGCACGGTAAATCCAAAAATCACATAGATTGTGCTGTGAAATTAAAGCTTTTTGGACGCGTCAGGATTGACGAGGCTCTGGATATAGCAAAAACCATTAGCACAAAGAAGCACAATGAACAAGTAAAAAAGAACCGGGATATTCTGAGGAAACTCATCATTGCTGCCCTGTATCTTGCGCGTCAAGAACAAGCATTCAGGGGACACAATGAGGCCGCTGGCAGCTCTAACAGGGGCAATTTCGTGGAGCTGGTACGTGCATTTGCAGAGTTTGACACTGCACTTGCGGAGCACTTGGGATCGTCAACAGTCTTCAGCGGTATGTCAAACACCATACAAAATGACATCATTGAAAGCATAGCTCGTTCTATCCAGGATGAGACAGATAAAGAAATACACATTTCTCCTTTCATTGCTGTACAAGTGGATGACACATCAGACATTTCCAATAAGTGCCAACTCACTGTCATCATCAGATATGTGAATGAAAAAGGCAGTCTGTGTGAACATTTTCTCGGGTTTTTTGATGTCAGCTTAGAAAGAGACGCAAAAGCTGTAACATCAGTTGTCATGAGAGCCATCGGGAACTACAGTCCAACAAACAAACTGATTTGTCAGACTTATGACGGAGCAAGCTGCATGAGTGGACAGCACGGTGGCGTTCAGGCTTTAGTGAAAGCACACTGCCCCAATGCGCTATTCATCCACTGTTATGCTCATAAATGAAATTTGGTTTTAGCACAAGGCACAAACAACATTCAAGCAGCCAAACTGTTTTTTGCCAATCTTGATGCCTTCCACAATTTTTTCTCACGTTCATGTAAGAGATCAGCATTACTGTGTGAAGTTGATCAAGCTGTGCATGTACCAGGGGGTTCTGCTGTGAGGTGGAACTTTAAAAGCCGCGCGGTACACGCCATCCACGAAGGACACGGGTCGCTCTGTATCGCTTTCGACAAGATAATGACAGAGCCGGGATGGGACAAAGAGACCATTGCACAGAGTGCTTCCTTGAAGCAAAAACTTGAGGATTTTGACTTCACCTTCCTGCTCGGGGTCTTTCAGTCCATTTTCGGCCTCACAGAACCACTCTTCCAGGTTCTGCAAAGTAAGACGGTGGACAAAAAAAAATGCCAGGATCGGATCATGAGCACTCTCAGCGCTCTCAAAGCCACAAGGACAGATGAGACATTCAGTCGCATTTACGATGAAGCAGTCAAGGCAGTCGGAGATCCTGTGCCCCGACGTAAACGACGTCGCCGCGGCTGGGACGACCTGGAGCAGGGGTTTAACCAGCACCAAGAAGGAGACGAGGAAACGGTTGTGTCTTTCCGGCGTCTTTACTTCCAGATTGTTGACGGCATAGTGTTACACATGACCCAAAGATTTGCAGATATGGAGCACCTGAACTTTTTTCGGATACTGGAACACACATCATTCACATCTTTCTGCAAGCCTGCTGCATTTCCCAGCAGTGAGCTGGCTCAGCTGATCAACACGTATCCATTCTTTGATGAGCAGAAGTTAAGGAATGAGCTGCACACGCTGTACAACAACAGGTTGTTTCACAAGCCACCAGGAGAGCTGATAGAGCTTCTTATTGAGGATGACCTACAGGGCACACTCTCCGAGGTCTACAAGCTGCTCCAGCTCATGCTCACGATACCAGCCACCAGCACATCAGCAGAGCGCTCCTTTTCCTGTCTAAAAAGGATAAAAACGTATCTGAGGAACACGTGTGGACAGGACAGACTTGTCAACCTAGCCACAATATCCATTGACTCTGTTGTTGTGGAGGACCTAAAGGCCACTGGGAAGTTCTATGACATTGTTATTGACCACTTTGCCACCATGAAAGACAGGAGAATGGCCTTCCTCTTCAAATAGAGTGAGTGAAATGCACACCCCTTTCTCTCTGTGGTATACCTGTTGCCTGAACTGTCCGTGTATCTATGTGTGCAATTTCTGATGTGGTTCTGTTGGTTATTGTGCATTGCTTGCCTGGATTTAGCTGCAGGTGTTAGTCAGTCTGAATTAGTTGTTTTATTGTAGTTGTTTAAATAGCACAGGGTGCTATCCGAAAATCAGCACCGCGGATAGCACCCATATAGGGCCCGATCACCTGAATAGATGAGATTGTTTATATTTTTTTGTTACTTTTGGACTACGGACTGAGCTAATTACAGAGACGAGGACTGTTGCTGCACTTGCCGTGTGTTAGAAAGGGAAGGGAAGAGAAGGTGGACATGCAAATGTTTCTGCACATAATGGTTTTTGAATTCATGTGTTTCATACACGCCTACTGATACTTTGATGTGAACGTAAAACTTTAAAGGTCTCCTGATTTACTTTGTGAATGAATGCTTCTTTTTTATTCATTACCGAATCTGCACTGCCCATTGAGCGGCTGGTATTGCATTTGGAGGGGGGGGGGGGGGGGGGGTGTGTCTGCATAAATTAATAAGAAAATGCTTAAATTAAGAAAACGAGAGAGTTTCGGCTGGAGAGTGCGTGCGGACCTGTCGGTTAGATAACAGGCGTGTGCAAGTCCTGCATCTGTGTGATACAAATGTGTGTAAAATGATACCGGGCGCTGTAATCACTCATCTGGTTACGTTATTGACCACCCCTCAAAACCCAGGTTTTGAATTTACCGGTTTTTAATAAATGTTACCAGCTAAAAATCGGTAATTACCGGCTAACGGAAACCCTGGTCTACCCTACTTTTATAATTTTTTAATCATAAATCTAGTCGCCAGAAGCAAAATGCTAACGTTATGCTATAAACGAACTACAGCAGGGTCGCTGCTTCAACTTCACACCAACTTAAAGTGGACCTATCATGCTATATTTAAATGATATATTGTAGGGCCATACCTATATAAGGTATAGTTATACGTTTCTGTTTTCAAAATACCAAACCGATCATGATTTTAAGCCATGCCTCATTTCGCTCTATTTGTTGTTCTCCAGCACTGTTTTTGCAGGGGTCTGATTCTGTGAGCTGCAGCTGACCACGCCCCCCTGCAGGAGAGGGGAGCGCGCTCTGAACAGCTGCTGGGCTGTCAGAAGAGGGGGAGAAAAAGAGATCTCCGTCCTCCGTGTTTTATTATATAGAGTCGTTATTCATTTGTTTTAAAGCTCAATAAATAACAAAGAAGACCTTTCACCGGCACTTTTCTAATTTTGTCCGGAAGATTTCAACTTTAACGGACATCTTGACCGGCGAAAGAAACTGAAACTGAGAGAATTACAGTGCTTGCCTCGACGGGGAGGGATTGCATTGAATTAAAGCCATGGTAACCATGCGCGGGAAGTCTTCTTCGCTGCTTTTGTGGCAGACTACAGCGCCACTTACAGGCCTGGCATATGTACTACAGCGTCTCCAGCGCTTTCGAGCGGCAATGGCCGGCCGTGGCCCAACCCCACATTCCCCTGATAGGTGGAGAGTTGGCCCAATAGCCGTAGCGCCACTTCTGTGACGTCATAGAAGTGTTCAAATCTGGATCAGTTTTTATCAGATCCGTTGCAGCCCCTTTTTTAGAGATTTGGGTATGGAGGAAAATAGAGAGGGTTGTGTTTTCTGACACTTGGCGAGTTCCCTGGAACACCGGGGACACATATTCATGTATAAAAGACGTACAAAAGTGCATTTTGCATGATAGGTCCCCTTTAAGATCCATATTCAAAACTACAGATTCAAAATTGTACAAGTTGAAGCGTTTGTTTTAACATTTTGCAGGAGGCAGGTACTTGCTTTCAAGCAGAACACGGGGAAAAACAAACTTAGCGGGAGTGTTTACGTGTTCGGCGTAATGATGTACAGCATCCTCGACAACTTCTGTTCCTATTCAGCCACTTGTTAACAACGTTAATCATCGTTATTCAGACACGTCAACTCTTCAAAAATCACCAGTGGGGTCACTGCTGATGTATTTAATGTCGTAGAACAAAACGTGATCCGTCTCTTAAATGTGTCTCAACCACAGACCTTATTTCCAGCTATTTTCCAAAATCCTATGGAGAAATTGCATTGCTTTTTTGTCGAAGGAACCGGAAGTGGTAAAATGCTAACTTACTTCCGGGTTTTATGACTCGTCACTGTGGCACTCTATACCCAGAATGGTTTGGGTCGAATAAATTATTCTGGAATAGACAAATAAACTTAATAAAGAATATGTAATCATATTTTGTATTGCTAGTAGTTTTAGTGTAGTCTATAGAAATAAACCATTTAAATATTGATTTTGTGTTGAGACACGATTGCGTTCTCAACGGTTTAATTTGTGTTACATAAGTAATTTACATCTTAAACGACAGTATTTTCATGAACGTTGTTTTGTTAGAATTCTCAACGTTAACCACATGTCTGCTTCAACCACAGTGTTGTCATAGACCATTAAAGGGCTGCCCAGTGACCACAGTGGGTCTTGAGGAGCTGTAGCATTTTTTTCATTAAATAACTGAAACCTACTCTGTATATTTATTAACACCTGACTACATTACTGCTAATTTCCTCTTTGCTCTGTCTGATCTCCAACACCTGTCTGCTCTGATTGCTTTCACCATCATTCTCTCTGCCGCTCACACACTTACTGCACACACTTTAAGGCGGTTCGGCCAGCAGAAAGAAAGCTCAAATAGGAAGACCTCTCCTGAGCAGAATCAAATGTGAGAAAAAGCCATATATGCCTAGTGATTGTTTTCATCAAACTGAATATGGATGGAACTATCTTTTGTCATACATGTGAAAGAACTAGTATGCTTGAAATACTCGATGCCATCGAGCAGAAATGTTCATTTTGAAGTTTTTCAAAAGCATAGTAGTTTACAAACTATAGAATCCTGACTGAACTAAAGAGATCGCTTCTATTCAAAAGGCCAAGACTATTGGTACAAAATCAAAACTTAAGTTTGTGAGCTAACAAGTTAGCATCCATGATGAACGAGATCATCCTCAGGGTTCCATTGTTACCTGAGTTCTTCTGTATGTTTGTTCCTCTTTGTTCCGCTGGTATGACACACATCTGGCTGAACTGGTGATGTTTGTGTGAAAGGTGTTTGTTAAAGAGTAGACATTTGTGTTTTATTGTATTATATACATGTATGGAGTAAATCACAGAACATACAGTAATGTTATTTCCCCTTGACTTTTATTACAACTGTAAAGTTATGGTGATCTGAATTCCTTACTTCAAGAACCGATCCCGTATGTCCCGTATATTTTTGAATGCAGCATTTATACATCATACTGGCTAGATAGCAGTTTTTAGCTGTGCAGGGAACTACAGTATAAAGATAAAATCCCTGAAGGTAAACACAGAATGAGCGTCGCAGACCGGACTGCTTTAAACTCTATCTGGGATTGATCCTCTGTGGGAGATTTAATAAGTGTATTGTTGTAAAACTATACTGACAATATCAGCCACACTGAGGACAGACTGCTCTCCCACTTCAACTGTGACTGCCATCTATCCGTCACACTTACACTCTGTGGGTCAACAGAGTGTCCCATGTGATGAGGGTGTTCTCCAATATGTGTCATCTCACTGTTTCAGTCTAGAGCAGAGTGAGAGGGGGGCATATGACAGAAACTGATGAGAAGCAGCTGCCTGTCTTTTTAAAAGTCACTGATGGTGAGAATACAATCTGCCCTCCAGAGGACATGCTGAACACACCTGCAGGGGAAGGCATTAACAGAAACAAAAACAGCCCCCCCCACACATACACACAGACACACTGCTTTTGTGGGCAGCTGTGTGGTTATACTGGTAGCATATTAAATTCCAAGTCAGAATCAGAATCGGTTTTATTACCAAGTAGGTTTACACATACGAGGAATTTGCTTTGGTCTATATTGTGCATACAGACACAGAAAGAAGAATATGCAGCAAAAATAATAATAAATAATAATAAGTCAAATAATAACTAATTATAACTAATATATTGCATCGGATAACAAAAACATTTGGCTTTGTGTCGCTGCCATGCCGAGGCGACATTGCGTTCACGGCAGAGAGAAATATAAAGCGGCTCCCTCTGCCTCCATCCCTCCATCCCCTCCCTGGAGTCTGGTATTGATCAGACATGTCCACATTAGAGGGAGGGGAGATGCTTTTATGATAATCCACCCACCCTCCCCGCCACTCGTAATGGCTGCATTAGACGCTCATCCCCTCCGCACCCGACACCTGGCCCTCGCTCTCTTTGGACTTACTGTTTGCATTACAACACTGTTTAATGGGCTCTTTAGAGGGGCGAGGGGGAGGGGGGCCGAGGAGGGCAGGAAACTTTCCAAGAGTTTCCAGTAGATGAGGACCCAGCGAGGAGCCACTGGGAAGGTCCGGTGAGAGAGTGATAGATGGCACCATGTTGAAGTGGGGGTCCATTACCTATTACTGAATGCCCTCTCTGTCTAGCCAGGCTGAGGGCTGACAAACTCTGGGAAGTGGAGCTCTGGATGAGTGTGTTCTCTGACCAGACCCAGACAGATGGCCAATCAATAACTCTCTCTCTCAGTACCTTCCAGTCAAAACAGTCCAGATCCTTACTGACACAAACAGAGCTGAAACTAAAGACCCAGGTAGGACTCTGGTGTTGGGAAGCACTGGTGCTACCAGGAATAGTGTTAGCACTATTGCTCTACAGATGCATTATTCACCATGCTGGCTGCATGCAGCAGTGGTAGGGCTTTCAAGATGCCTGGTTCAGGGAAAAAACACAAGATCGAGAAAAAAAGAGAGAATGAAGCGCCACCTGGACACCATCAGTCTCAGCGAAGTAAACATCTCCCACATTCCTGCCGGCACACTGGCCTGCAGGGGTCAAAGGTCGTGATGACAAACGAGTGACCCAGGAGCCCTGAGAGGCCAAGAGAGGAGCCTCTGGAATCTCTCAGCAGGGGGACGGGGGACACAGATATATTGAACCGCCCAAAAGTCAGGGATAAAGGATAGTGCTTTACAAGGTTGCAGGTCCACCATGCAAGACCCAACCTGTGCCTCTTCAAGGGGGAAAACAAGAGCAGCACACATGTGCAAAGAGCACAAATAGATAGGACTGATTCTATCAGTTTCCCTTTCTACCCCTTATGGAAGTTTACACAAAGACATAAATAAAGGACCCCCACTCCTCAGGTTCATGTGGCCTATACAAAAATCTGACTTAACTAAGAAACATTTGTTAAATCTTGAATCACCTCAGATAAGAAACAGAGGAAGTCAATTTGAACTGCAAACTATTGGGAAGTCACTAGTAACTAAGGTGTGTGTAATGACAATATTCCATGTGTAAGGGAAGTTGAGGGGTTAAGGCACAGCTGGAAGCCCAGGGGTCCGCCATATTTACTGCTGTATAAACATGAATATTATGAAGGTGGGTCTGTGTAAGCTGTTTGAACACATTTGTACTTTTACAGAAAGAGACCTACACATGGCTTGAAGTGGGGACAGTAGTAGAGGCAGACAGGGACAAAATATCTGATCATCGTCTTTGTGCCATAGCTATGTATCACTTGTGATCCTATTGGCTAGCGCTCCAACACATTGTGCGTGATAGGCTAAGGGGCAGGACACTTCTAAGTGGTTGACCGATCACAACAGAGCCAGCCAACTAGCCAATAAGAGCAGACTTGGCTCTTGATACTATTACTTCACTACAATTTGGAAGCAGATATTTGACTTGTTACTGTGTCCACATGCCTTTTGGCAGAAAGGGGCTGAGCAGGGCCTTCATCGGCATTTCATCGAAAAATAATAGTTTATTTTGTATTGTTTATTTTTGAGGCGGCCTCGTGTGACATGAACATACTCTGTTCTCACTGAACTGCATGTGTTTGACAACCAAAACTGTAATTGTAGTTGGTCAGTAGCAGCCAAAGATTAATTGTTATTTATCCTTCTGAATATATTGATTATATAAAGTTAAAAAGTTAAAGTTAAAGCCTTTTATTGTCATTACACAAAAGATACAACGAGATTCAGAGTGCAACTCTGTCCCAGTGTGCAAAAACTAGACATACATAACATTAAAAACATGGCAGTAGGACAGACAACATAAGCAATCATACGGGGGGAATACATAGTTACAAATATTGATATAAAAATAGTTTTTAATTTTTTTTTTGCCCGGTGCCTTGCTCAAGGAGAGTCTATATACAAGTGATTGGAATATGATATATTAGATAAATTATTTCGAAGTAGCAGCCAGATGAATGTTATGGATATTGTTTCAAAAGTTCAGGTGTTTAACAGTCTTATGGCCTGTGGGATGAAACTGTCCCTGAGTCTGGTGGTTTTAGTCCGGATGCTGCGGTCCCGCCTGCCAGACGGCAGCAGACAGAACAGTTTGTGGCTGGGGTGATGGGGGTGAAGAAGCCTGCGGAGGAAGAAGAGCCGCTGTCGAGCTCTTTTGGTGATGGTGGTGGTGTGAAGAGACCATGTCAGGTCCTCAGTGATGTGGACACCGAGGAACCTGAAGCTGCTGACTCTCTCCACCGTAGTCCCATTGATGGCGATGGGGGCGTGTCCCTCTCTCTGCTGCTTCCTGTAATCCACAATCAGCTCCTTGGTTTTGCTGACGTTGAGATGGAGGTTGTTATCCTGGCACCAAGATGTCAGGTTTTCGACCTCCTCTCTGTACGCCGTCTCGTCGCCGTCTGTGATCTGGCAGATGACGGTTGTGTCATCAGCAAACTTCACGATGGTGTTGGAGCTGTGTGTGGCCACGCAGTCGTGTGTGAACAGGGAGTAGAGGAGAGGGCTGAGCACGCAAGCTTGAGGGGCACCGGTGTTGAGGATCAGGGTGGAGGATGTGATGTTTCCCACCCGCACTGCCTGGGGTCTGCCCGTCAGGAAGTTCAGGATCCAGTCACAGAGGGCGCTGTTGAGCCCGAGGTCTCTGAGCTTGATGACCAGCTTGGAGGGCACAATGGTGTTGAAAGCTGAACTGTAGTCAATGAACAGCATTCTCACATATGTGTTCCTCTGGTCCAGGTGTGAGAGGGCAGTGTGGAGGGTGAGGGCTATGGCGTCGTCTGTGGACCTGTTTGCTCTGTAGGCAAACTGCAGGGGGTCCAGAGAGTCAGGGAGGGAGGAGGTGATGAGTGTTTTGACTAACCGCTCAAAGCACTTCATGATGATGGAGGTGAGTGCTACTGGGCGGTAGTCGTTGAGGCTGGTTTTAGACTTTTTGGGGACAGGAACGATGGTGGAGTGTTTGAAGCATGTGGGGACCACAGACTGCAGCAGGGACCTGTTGAAGATCAACAAAAACTCAAAGTCAATGATGGCACGACTTGATGTTCCCGAAAAGTAAATCTTCTTTTAAAATAAGATGATTAGCATGTGTTAGTGCAAAAGTGTGCCTTTATGATATGTTTTCATAGTTTCTTGATAATGATAAACATAACCAACACTAGGTTTGCCTCACATTTTGATAATCACTATTAGTACACTTATCATTTCCTGGTCATTTCAAATAAAACTACATTGATTTCTTTCATATGAACTAAATAAAGGACACTGTATTTGTCATTACAGCAAAGGTACAGTGCACATAAAAGGAAACATTTTAAAAGAGTAGACTGACATATTAAAATAAATAAAGTATGTTGTGATTATTAAATAAAGAGGCAAGCACACATTAACAGAAATCAACTCAAATAGGTACATTTCCATGGTCAAAATAAGTAGCAGCATTGTTAAAAAAGATTGTACAGTTCAAATAGCTGCTTAACCCTTAATAAAGAGTATGTACTGTAGATCATTATTATGCTATACTTATGTTTTAGCCTTGCGTGTAGTAGGAAACACATGTAATATCTACCTTATCACATTTTATTTCATTTTTAAAGTCAGATGGAATGGGCTTATTGAAAATGTCATAAAATCTGGGGATGAAGGTTCACAGGAGGCTCTTCAGAGTTCCTGAGAGAAACCCTGACCTCTGACCCCTGCAGGCTCTGACATGAGTCTCTGAGGAGTTCCACAGGTACTGTCAGAACTCTTCAGTCCTGTACAAATGCTCTGCTTTCATCATCAGCTGAGTAGGCAGACAACAGAAGCTAAGCAGATACAATGTGAGTCAGCCTGAGAGCAGGGCTGTGAGAGTGCTGGGACCAGAAGCTCCATCCCTGCTTGACCTTTGAACTCCATCCCTACTCTCTTACAGTACATACCCTGACAAAAACCCTCATATTGCATCCGCATCAGGATATACTTCCTGGGAAAACTCATAGCAACTCATGGGTACACTGACTCACACAGGGACATCTGCTGACTCCTCATCCCCCCCCCCCAGCCTCGGTACAGTCAGCTAATATGTGCAATATGTTCCTAGCTAATGTTATTATTACTACTGGCTGCTACTTCTTAGTTAGTCCATCCCTTACTCTAACAAGAATCTGTATGTAACTCTGTGCAATGTATCCTTTCACTACTGCTACCGCTCTTCTATAAATGAAATACATTATCACATGAACCATGAAAATGGTGAATGAACCTGCATTGTCTGTGTCTGTAAACCCCCCCCCCCCCCCCCCCCCGTACAGAGCAAGAAAACATTAATAGTACAAAAACATAACAAATAAACAACAAAAGAGATAAAAAATATCACATAAAAAAAACAGAATAAATAATAATAATAATAATAATAATAATAATAATAGAAATAGAAAAGTAACAACAATTCAAATATAATTATTGTTGAATTATGGTTGAGTGCCTTAAGCCACATGCACACAAGTTGAGACCTTCATACTTTGTGGGTCCTTGTTCAGCATCATCTACCTTTGTTATGATGCAATTTAATTACATATGTTTTGTAAAACTAGTCCACCCACCCTTTATCTACGCCTGTTTGTCCTGCACAGGTCTGGGGAGGGCAGGAGCCCCTCCCACAGGGCGCTGCTCCAGAGTGATGCAACATTTTTTTTTTTTTATAATTAACTTAAAAAACTAAAAATCAGCATAAAATGTAAGCTATCAACATTTTGAACCTGACATTAACACTGACTTATAAAGGTCCCCTTGGCAATATTTCAACACTATTTTTGCTTTAGATCAATGTTTTCAACACATGAAGAAATCCATGCACCAGATAAAGTAAGAAAGAAAACAGCTAGATGTTAAAAATGCAGCATTCAAAGTGTTTAAAAAGTGTCTGCAAACATTTACATTTGATAAAATATTGGACTTAAAGATGCTCACAATGCAGTTTGTTGTGAAACAATCAATGTCAATCTAAGTGTGTTCATCACTAATCACAGGGAAGCACTTGAAGTAGAGCCCATCACAATGTCTGTGTGAGGAGAGAGGACGAGTGTGGAACCACTGAACATCATACAAACATGTAACCATGTAAGAATGTGTTCTTATTACCAAATATCACCACCATGTATCATACAGACGGGAAAGGGTGCCTAGTGCCTAAATATCAGCAGAGTCATGGAAAGAGAGATGCAGAGGGGCGTGACAAAGTGGCGGTTTGACACGTGGCCCAAAGGCTCTTTCTTGATGCCCAGAAACATCCCAACACAGCAAAATTAGAAGAAAAGAGAAGATCCAGGCAGACGGATGTTGGTCAGAAATGATGATTGAGAGGGATTATTTTTGCTCATACATGTTTTAATGAATTTATTGCATATTATGCTTTAAAGCTTTCATCGATAGAGCCATTTTATTCCCATGAAAGTCTGATTGGTCAACTGATTCCCCGCCCAGGGAAAACCGTTTTCAAAGAGTACATCACCAGAATTACTTAAATAATTGACCAATCAGAGATTTGGGTAGCAATTCCGAGGTCTGGAAAATGTTTTGCACGTAAAAGAAAGAACGAGTTAAGAGGCTGATGTAGAAACTGTGTATTTCTACAGTCAAAAACAGGTGAGACAGACAACGGAATACAAGAATGAAACAAGACTTTCTTGTAAGGCTCACAGTCCTGCAGGTGTGTCACACATGGATTTCACCAAAAAACTAACAACAAAGAAACTACAATGTGCATGCCTGTTTTTGAATGATACCTCCACAGAAGCATGTACTCATTATCTATAGCTGAGAGATAAAGCAAGAGCAATAACTTTTTGTGTACATAGTAAACATTTATTTAATGCATTCCCATAATATTTACTACAGGAAATAGAAACAGCACTGTATCTATGGTAACAGAGGTGTAGCACACAGATGTGATCTTTATGTTACAAAATCTGACTTTTTTGACTCAACCCTAGTGTGACACATATTAAAACCATGATAAAAATGAACGCGTCATTCAGGAGTTATTACTGGCAGCAGACCAGCGGGACGACAGGGACAACTCTGTTCAGCCGGGTTAATGATACACAATTAAAAGCATAAAGACAAAGCAAAGGTTTCAAAAATACATTTGAGAGAAGAGAAGAAAATCCTCATTTCATGATCATCTCTGATCCCGCTTGATCTTGAACCCCTCAGGTCATGCAAGCCACCGGGGTATTTTCAGAGGTAGGAGGTGGTGCTGAGAGGTGGGGGTGGGGGGGCTTACCAACAGGTTCATCTAAAGGCCTTAGCTGCTGGGACACATTGTGACCTCCCATGGGCTTTGGGCAAGGCGAGACCTTGGCGAGGGGGGAGCAGAGCAGAGGAAAAGTAGAAAAGAAGGTCTGTGCGTGTCTTCACAGTGTTTAGTTGTGATTAGACGGAGCAGCATCTCTGTGGTCGCGCTGCATCCATCTGCCGCTCAGGGCTGAGCTGAGTGTTCCTGTTGCCACCCTCATGACCTCAGACCTAAACACACCAATTAACCACCACTGGACTTTCCACTTTTCCTCAAACTCTGGTCCAAACAAACACACCACTATCTAACCCCCTCTATTCATGTTCAGACTGCTGCCTCTTGCTCTGACCTAACAGAGAACATCGCCCTCTTTTAGCCAGGAGCAGATTCCAGCTGGGAAACTCACTGGTACAGTTTTCTAAGAAGCAGAACAGGCAAAAACACACACATAAATGATGTGTTCAAGAGTTCAGTTTATCAGTTCAGTTTATATAGATAAATGTTTTATTTTATTTTGGATAACTAACCAACGTTGTTTTAATCTCAGAGTCATTATCCTAAAGCTGCGTCCACATGATACCTGATTTGCTCTTTGCTCAGCGTGAGGTTGGGACTCAGACTCTTGTTGCGAAACAGCCAGTTAAGTTTTGTTTCTTTGGTACTTCCCCTTGAAATAATTTGAACTTCGAGTGGTGTGCAACGTCCAGGGTCCGCACTGCTCTCTCCATAGAAACACCACGGGAACGTCAGTGAGAGCTATACGAGTTATTGCTTGGCAAAATACATATTATAGTGAAACATAATTTCTGCATGAATTATGTTCACATAATTGCCTTCATGCATTGCTAGCGGGGTGGCTAACTATCTAACTAACTAAGTAACTTAACATTTTGTTAAGACATTTATGGTTCCCAGAGGATGAATCCTGATTTGCGCTCCCCTGATTTGTCATTTGCGCACACCATGATACTGACCTTGTTAGTTAAGAATAAAATATCTCAAAGACTATTGCATGGTTTGCCATAAATTGTTATACAAACATTTGTGTTATGTCTTTGGTTATCCTGACTTTTTCTTTAGGTGTGGGTATGGTGATTTGCAGGTAAAGGCCAGATCTGTTTTGAGATGTGTATTGAAGTTTTCTCTACTTTATCTTTAGGCAAGGCAAGGCATATCTGGGAAATGATTAGCCAATCAGCTTAAAGGTCTCCTATTATACAATTTTTAGGCATATAGCATAGGTCTCAGATATATAAAAATATATACAAAACATGTCTATGAAGTGTTTTGCTAAAAATACCAAACAGATCACCCATTTCTAGCCATGCCTCATATCCCTCTGTTTCAGCCCTGTTACTAAAGTGCTGATTCTGGATCTGTAGCTTTAAAAAAAAAAAAAGGAGGGGGGGAGCTTATGCAGGAGAATTCTTCCCAGATACTCAGCTAAACGCTGCCGTGATTAAACGCCATATCATGTTCAAAACCACATCAAGGATTATTTCTGATACAGTATAGAGCTCAAATGCTTTTTCTCTTGCAGGTATACCACAAGCTCTGAGTGTTAGCGATGCTTGCTAATGTAAAAAGACCATATTACTTCCAAAACACGTCGCGCATTGTTTCTGATAGCGACGTTTCTGATAGGGTCGTGGGTGTAAAGCCAGCCCACATTTTAGTAACGTCGTCATGACCGCAGCAAATCTGGATCAGCTCCGTTGTACCCCCGTTTTTAGAGATGTGGGTAGGGAGGAAAAGAGAGGGGTTTTTATTTTCTGACTCTTTGTGAGTTCCTTTACACACCAGGGACACATATTTAGGTATAAAGACATCGAAAAGTGCATTTTGTATGATACAAGACCTTTAAGGTTAAAACAAAGTGAGAGTGAGATTCTACGACCGAATGTGCCAAACTCAGCAGTGACTTATGATTTAAACGGCAGCTTTAGTATGAAGTCACAGAGCCACGGCCAGAAGTTGATGGTGACAATGAGACAGCTATGCCAGCTGAGGGAAACATGCCAAGATGTCAGGCGTGCAAATGATATAAATAAATATATATATAACTTACAACATTGCCTTAAAAGCACAATTCAAGTTTAAAAATGAGTCCCTCTGCGGCCCTGGCCACAACATTGCCAATGACGAGAGGAAACTTGCAACTGAAAACATCTTATGGTTGGGACGGATAGAAATACATTTGAATAATACAAACTACTTTATTTAAAAAAAAATCACACATTCATTTAAAAGTGTGCTCAGATACTTTGCTGAACTTGCACTTTTAAAGTGTTTTATTTCTCATTTCCATAATCCATCTCTTGTTTACCGTGCTGCCGGGGGGCTTTAGATGTTCCTGTGAGCACAGACACAGAGAGACAGATCACCGTAGGGCCTGTGCCGTTTCCGGGCCGTGTCCGGGCCGTGTCAGGGCCGTGTCCGGGCCGTGTCAGGGCCGTGTCCGGGCCGTATCAGGGCCGTGTCCGGGCCGTATCAGGGCCGTGTCCGGGCCGTGTCAGGGCCGTGTCCGGGCCGTGTCCGGGCCGTATCAGGGCCGTGTCCGGGCCGTATCAGGGCCGTGTCCGGGCCGTGTCAGGTTTACAGCTAAAAAATCAGAAAAACAAACACTGTCAACTTTCTGGTAGAAAGTTGTTTGAATGAAAGACATTGAAAATAGTCCATCCATTGTTTTATTATCTTACCATGCCAAAACTACTATTTGTTCAGCTAGCTTGATTAACAGGCTGGCTGCCCAGAACAACAATTTGTATGCAGTTAACTAAAATAGTTACCCAAGAGGCTTATTTCTGTGTGTACTTTTGGAAATCCGCCTCAGTGTTGTGCGCTCACTGTTTTGTCTTAGTTCAGTGTTTACCCACAATACATTGAGCATTTTCAGAAATGTCAGATAATCAACCCCAGTGGATTTACATCCTAGTCTTTGATATTCTTGTTAAAGGTGCTCTTACCTGTTTTCAAACAGTGCACCAACATGCATCTCAGTGCAATAAACTGGACCTCAGCTACGGTGTTCTTGGCCAATTGAAATTTGGAGGAATCATTTTTTTACGAACAATAGTTTGTGTAATGATGTTTACCACTGTTCTCCTGAAATATACTTTTCCAATTAATTGTATATAGACTATTCTGCACTATTTCTATTATATTATATTTTATTTCATTTATTTGCACTATTTCATCTGTTGTATTGTGTTGCACTGTTGGAGGAGCCTGTGACCAAAGATTTTCATAACTACACTGTAGCTATGCACAAATTATTTAAAAAATAGCCTTGAATCTACTTATTATTATTATTATCTGCAAATCTTTCTTCTCCCCCTCTGGCCTCACTTAATTTATAGTGGTAAATTCCACCGCAAGCCAATGTACAGGAGGCATTGGGCCAACGCCAACCAGATCTGTGTTTGCAGTGGACAAACTCCTTAGTCACTGCAACTTTAACAAAAGCGACCTCAGCCATGGACTCCCTAATTACAGATCATTTTATTAAATGCCTGACTAGAGAGGACAATATTTTGGATCACTGTTATAGTATTATCTGTGGTGCATGCCTATCATACCGTACCCCATGCTGCACTGGGTCACTGTGAGCATGTGATGATCCAACTGAGACCTGCATACAGGCAGAAACTGAAGCTCTGTAAACCTGGTCCAGGGAAGCTTTGGAGGATCTTCAGGCAGCTTGGACCGGACTGACTGGGATGTTTGTATAGGACTAATACCAACAGCGTAGGTGAGTGAACAGATGCTGTGACGTCCTACATCGTGTGTTAGAACAACAACAAAGCCTAGTTTAAAGCCACTCTCATACAACTAAGGTTTTAATAGGAAGAGGCGTTTAAGAGTGTGGACAAGAGAGGTTTAAAGAAGCAAAGTACAGGTTTAGCCAGGCGTAAGTTCATCTGTTCTCTAACCAAATAATAACACCTCACAGCTAATGACTCTGATTCTGTCTGCAAACCCCCCGACCCCATCAACGAGCTGAAAAGGTCTCTGTTATTGTAAAAGTCAACATGACAGTCCTGACATCAATCAATCAATCAATCAATCAATCATAAACCCATCCTCCAGCTCCAGTACTACAGCTCCCTCACCCCACGTGTGATCTGCTGTCCGCCAAAACCAGCTTTCACAGAGGTCCCCTCCTCCTCCCTGCTCCACAAGAACCCTAACCGTAAATATTAATGAGGAATGTTTACAGGCGGTTTGAAGAACAGAATCCCTGCCAATCAGCTGGTCTGGACTCAGTCTCACCATCCACCCACCTGGACTCAGCAGGAACCTGAGTCTGGATCCTGTTTCTGGACTCCAGCCCCCCCTTTAACACCATCATCCCAGCTGCACGTGCCTCTCCTCCTGTGTGCGTGAGTAAACAGCTTTGATTCACAGGTGCTTGCTTTTCTTTCAACTAAGGTTGACCCAATATGGCAACAGTGAAGCAATTTGAAATGAATACAGCAAAGGAGAAAATTGGATTGTGGAAGCTGTTTTACAAGTCTGGGCTGATCGATGCTTCCATGGCGCGCACACAGAAAAATCTTCTCTGAGGCTATCATTTCAACATAAGAGAGGAGAGGTGCCTCATTAGGAAGGCTGGCGTTGCAGAACTGAGCACTTCAGATAAACTTATTAGTATACAAGACCCATTCCAGTGAGTGTTCGCAGTGCCCGACGCAGCCAATTTTGACTTTGTTTTTCTCACTTAAAGTCAGGGCAAATGTGTTTCAGGCCCTCTACATGAGCAGACAAAGAGACAGTGGTAATCCCTGGAGTGTGTGTGCTAGATTGTTTACTACGCGGCCAGTCTCTCCCTATATGACACTGACACTCTCTTACATGGCCCAGAAACTGCGCTGCCTCTGAGGCGGCCTGGAACAACGAAGAAGAAAGGATGTCTCTCTGGAACACACACACACACACACACACAGACACACACACACACACACACACACACACACACACACACACACACACACACACACACACTAAGTCCTCCAGATGCTTGTCCTTTGGTGGCATCACAGCATACACTATGGAAGTTACATTTTTAAGACAATGCTAGAATGCACTGAAGAGAATGTCACCAGATTTTGTCTAACTGATTTGGTTGGTTGAAAGAAATAATATTAAGTTGAACATAATACATTTAATTAAAGTCAACGTTTCAGTTTTTTCAGTGTGTGCACATGACATGTCATCTCGATTTACCACCCATTGGAAAAAGAAATTCTTCAATTTCGTTGTCACTCACTTTCCCTTTTTTTTGGTGCCTTTTTTGTGAAATCTGAGACTCCTAGGAGCATTCCTTTCTAAATTGCCTGTGAGAGCAAGGCGATGAGTGTGTGCATGTGTGTGTGTGTGTGTGTGTGTGTGTGTGTGTGTGTGTGTGTGTGTGTGTGTGTGTGTGTGTGTGTGTGTGTGTGCATGTGTGTGTGTGTGTGTGTGTGTGTGTGTGTGTGTGTGTGTGTGTGTGTGTGTGTGTGTGTGTGTGCATGTGTGTGTGTGCATGTGTGTGCGTGTGTTTCAGAAAGAGAAAGTGGAAGAGATAAAGAGAATGGTGCTGTTCAGGGAGAATAAGGGAGCAATGACAGAAGATTATTTTTGCAAAAGTAAATTCCAACACATTTTCCTTTGTCCGATTGAAATATCCGTTTGGACACCTTAAGGAACAGAATGGGCCGCCCACTTAATTGAGCTAAAGGCTGGCACACACACTCAGATCACAGCTGCAGCGTGGCTCACCGGCTTCTCAACAGGAACACATTTATGTATAAGCAAAATCTGTACGCATATGTACAGTGTCAGCGCCGCAGCTGACAAGTCCTTTGGGACGAGCGGCGTTAATCAGAGCAAGATGTTTATTTTCATCTCATTAATGATCAGGATAGAGCCGCTCCACACGGACACAGATATGTCTTCCGCCAACATACATCTGTTTGTGTCATGATCGATCCACTCTGACACATGCAACACACACACACACACACACACACACACACACACACACACACACACACACACACACACACACACTAGTGGTAAGTTTATTCCTTTGTCTTATGAAGACATTGCGATCAGTACACTCGTAGCTGCTATCCAAACACAACTACAATAGGGTTAGATGGAGCAGGAAGCGTGCGTCTCCAGGTTATAAACAGGCCTAACGTTTGTTCTATAGGATCATTTTCAACCTTTGGGTTCTCTAACTATTAAACTTTATATCAGCTCAACAGCTGTTACCATTATTTAAGTTTTTACTTCCAAACAACAACGTTTAGTTTGAACCTAAACAATAACTTAGATTTAACTTTAACAATAAGCATTATTAGAAATAAATAATCATACGTAAATAAGCAAGTTGTAATGAACCAGAATGATCCTTTAATTTACCCAACTTAAAGATAATGATAAAGTGACCTGGTGACCTTCTTGTCTGTACAATTTATCAGTAGTGTTGTCCTTTTTGGTCATCTGTCTTGCTAAACCATGTCACCTGGAGCGTGGAGGAGGGGGGGGGGGGGGGGGGGGGGGGGTAATTGGTGCACAGCAGGGGTCAGTGAGTGGCTGGGGGCCGCGGAGGTGGTGGAGGGGTGATGAAATTGGAAAAGCATGTAGAGATAGATGTGACTGCGAGGCGGATCCAGACACTTCCAGATGCCCGGGCACTGAGGGGCTGAGGGCCGCAGCAGAGCCACCCTCCCGGGGGATGTGACTCACCTGGAAGGAGGGCCAAGCACTGCCAGATGTGGAGGAAGCCGCCCGGGTCCCTCACGCCAAGCCCGTCTAACACTGTCTCGATTGTGCTGCAGCATATGCTTCCAGTCAAGGGTGAAAAATGCAGGCACCAGCACATGCCAGAAGTCTTTCAAGCATAGCCCAGCAGTCAGCCTGCAGCCACACACACACACACACACACACACACACACACACACACACACACACACACACACACACACACACACACACACACACACACACACACACACACACACACACACACACACACACACACACACACACACACACACACACACACACACACACACACACACACACACACACACAGCAGATCCTCCCAGTCATCCAGCCAGTGTAGTGCAGACATGTCACCACACAGCAAGTCAAGGCTGGTTAAGCTGTAAAGCAGAAAGGAAGCGAGAAGGGACCCGGTGCAGACATCCCACCCTGGGGATAGCTCTACACACACTCAGACAAACATACACATTTTATACATGGTCAGCCAACAGCCAGAGAGATGAGGTGATTGTATTTGCTGTGTCTTAGTGTTAAGGCACAGAGTCTAAAGATTCAGCCAGGATCCAAACAAACACAGATGCCTCTGACTGAGTCACAACAGATGATTTCCCCCTTGTTGTAACGTCCATAAACTAATGGACCCCTTGTGACTGTACCAGAGACAAGAGTGACACAGTCGGAAAAACCCTAGCCAGCCACCCCTAACCTGCCGCCCACTCTCACACTAACAAGACGCTGATTTTGCAACACTGGAGAACCGTCACTTGGCCCGTCTGTGTGTGTGTCTGAGCCTTGGAGGTGTTTCTGAGAGTGTGTAGGGACACGCAGCTGGTGAGCACACATCTCTTTCATATAGCAAATCTCATCCAAATCCCCCTCACCTGGAGCAACACGCGCAGATGGCTACCTCCAGCCTGTAAAAGTCCGAGGGCCCTGCTCAGGAATGTGTGTGTTGCACAATGACCTCATTGTGCCGTGATATGGCTTGTCTGAGCCACGCTCTGTGGCAGAGTCACACCTGTTCCACCTATGCCAAAGGGCTGACAAAGCCAGAGTTACATCAATCAGCATTTAGAGCACATAGACACACACACAGATGAGAGACACATGCGCTCACATGCAGAGACACACACACGCACACGTACACGCACACGCACAACGCACACACACACACACACACACACACACACACACACACACACACACACACACGCACACACACAATGCTGATGTGGCACTGGCTCTGTCTGCAGCAGGGTGGCTCCCTCAACACTATTATATTTAATGAGCTTAGATACATTTTGATTTACAAAATCTTTATTGTCTTTCACTTAAAGAAGTTCACAAGCAACAACAGTTTCCTGGGTTTTCCTGTTCTCTTGAAACACTAAATTATGGTATCAAGGTTTTATTTTTTTTATAAAAGTCATTAGTTAGAACTGTTAATGAAACTGGTGTGTAATATTTGATTTTGTAATCAAATTGTCCATTGACATAAAATAGTTTGCTATCTTGATAAACAATTGCTAATTTGAGTTACTGATCAAGCAACACATTTCAAACATTAAGAGATTGCAGCTTCAGATCTGTGTGGATGCGTTCAGGCACAGTATTTAGTGTAGGTCACCCAAGTTTTGGTATTTATCAGGGCCTAATACATAATTACTGTAGTTATGGTGGTAAAATGGAAGGAATTGTAAGTTTGAAGCATTATATAAGATTGTGGTCACGCATGCAGAGCACGATTGAAGTGCAGTGTTATGAGCCTGTGTAGGCAGCTGCATTGATTAAAATAGATGCATTTCAGTTCCGTCCGATGGACGACAGAAAATAATTGAGTGAAACGCCTCCTGAGGAGACAAACCTCAGCCCCACTAATGGCAGTATGCCTCATTTCCTGTATACAGCTCTTGAAAAAAATAATAGCCACTGCAAAAGGATCAGTTTATCTGGTTTTAAATGTAAATATATATTTTATTCTATAAACTACTGACAACATGTCTCTGTGTTGCAATTCAACAGACACTGGAATGGAATAGCTGCCATACATGTAGAGATTGAGATTTAAGAACAATTTGGAGTGGTCTCTTAATTGTTTCCAGAGCTGTATTGTGTTGCATGACAAGTCTTTATACCTGTTCTGAGTAGAAAAGCATGTTGTCGCTTTCTTTTGCATGTCTTCATAAGATGAATCTCAAACACATGTTTTAAAGCTTTACATTCTAAACAGTGCCTACTTTAACTATGCCTGTAATATTGCCTGTTTCTTAAATTTAAAACAATTATTGAATATAGCCTCCTGGTTTCACTGATGAAAAAACTGTGTTTCAGACACTGTGGGACACTCTAACACTCCTAAGTGTCACTTACTGTAAATTAATTAATGAGAACCCGCCTGGTCTGACAATGTTGGCCAGTCTTAGCTCAACGTGTTTATATGCCAGCCAATAAACAACAAGAGTTTGAAGAATGGAAAGGCCAGAGATATGCTTGAGGTTTTCCAAAGGTTTTTGGTACAGCTTAAAATGTCACTTTACACATTTTAACCCTGAATGAGGAATACTCAAACCGGGATCAATAATGTTATTTTATATTATGTCTTTTCATTGGACAATAAATATCAGCCATTATAATGTTTAAGACAGGAATCCTCCCATCGATATCAGACACAAGCATCAGTCAGGCTATAGAACTATTGAATGAAGGGTCTTCAGGAACAACGGACTCTTTTTGTTTCACTCCATTAGAATCATACAGATAATCACTTTGACTTTCTCTTAACTGAATGTCAAATGCACATTATAAATCACGACTTCTTCTGTTGTACATCAAAATGTGTCACATTCAACTTCCTGGAACCATGAAACAGAGTCATTAAGACAATTGGTGCAGTGTCATTTGATCCACTGACGGTCCCCAGTGTCGAAAGAGCACTTCCAGGAAGCCTTGGGTACTCTTGTGTTGAAGCCTTCTCTGGAGGGCCAAAGTGATCAGGGTCAGTGGGAAATGACTGCTGTTTGTCATATTATCACCAGCACTCTGAGAGGAATCAATCAATAGCAATCTTGTGAAGGTCCATCTGGGAGAGCTGGTGCTGATGATGATGCACAGAAACACTGATGTTCATTTAGATTCCTGTGTCACAATGAACTCATCAAGTAGTCAGCGGATGAAGAGTTAGCTTTTTAGGCAATAAGCAGTCAAATGCACTGTGTCTACTTTATAAACACATCTTAATACATGGTTAGTTTCAGCAATTTGTTTTTATATGTGTACTGATGCCTCGAGGCACATCTTCAGTGATGTTCCTCAAATTGTGGTTGTTTTAGGTCTTTCAACTTCTTACACCCTCCTCCAGGTGAACCACTGGAGTCTGATCAAATCCAAGCTTGTTTCGAGATGACTATGTACTTGCTCTTTGCTTTTGAGTCACACCCAACATGAAGCACACTGACGCATCGGTTGTGCTGTAGATGTCTCCCTCTTTATTCTCTTCATTGATACCCATATATCTGAAAGTTCTTGCCAAAGAAGGGGCTGCATCTAACCTCCACTGGGAGCCACCTTGCTCTCCACGAAGTCTACTGACAATTGCTGACCAGAACTGCATACTCAGAGAGATCTTTCAATGGCTTCTTTCAAGCATCTTCTCATGGGGCTTTCAGTTCACAAGGTTGCAGGGTTGTGGCTCCAACATGTTCAGGGAGTTTCTACTGCTGTTCAAGGGCCATCATCAACCAGCAGTTCCTGGCAGGGGTCAGGACGGCTACAGATATTATTTTGAAGGATTTTGGCTGCTCCTCAGCCCTGACAAAGGTGTCTTCTCGGTAAATTCGGATTGCTTTGCCTGCTTGAGTCCTTAAATGAAGTCTTCAGCCACAGCTTTCAGAACCTGATTATGCCAAGATCGGTGGCGTCCCTCTTCAGCTTTATTTGTGCAGGAAATGAGGATGTGCTTCAGGGCTCCTTGTTTGGATCACGGAGACTGGTGATTCTTCTTTGCTCGCTGTGAAGATTTGATGGGCTCGAAAGCTCATTGTACACATGGTTGAGAAATACCTTAGCCTTCCAAGTTCAGCCTAGGTTTTACAGCATTCTCCCAGATTGTTGAAGCCTTGCCTCTGCTTCCAGAGCAGCTTCCACTGCCCTCCACTTATTGCTATTCCTCATCATACACTTTGATAGCTGCTTTAGTAACCTTCAAATCACTTGAGTCTTGAGAAACTTGAAATTTCCAGGTAGGCTAGACGGTAGGCTAGACGTTTCTACTGACGTAATCCAACAGGCTGTACTTCAGTGTTGTGAGGGTCATGTTGAACAAAAAATCCTTCCAGTTCTTCCTGTTTCCACCACAGCGGGGCGTCCGACTTACGTCGAAGCGGGTTCAGTGGCGCTGAGCAAAGTATTTGAAATGGACCACACACTTATATCAAGTCAGTCAACACTAACCAGGCATAGTGTGATGCTTTTTGTTTTTACCTTACCTGTTAAGCCCGAGAGACCCCGGAACCGGGGCACTGCCGCAACATCTTGCAGGAAACAGTGTCTGAGGGCATGTTCATTTAATAAACTATGAATGTTTTATATCCATGTAATGGGAAGAAACTCATCTAACTGATCATTTTTATTTATTTTTCAAAATAAAACCCACAATGCTAACGCTGAACCTCTGAATTAGCAACGAGCGAAATATGCTAACAGATTACTGCACCGAAATTCACTCACAAAACCTTATTAGTTATCTTTTCTCCACATCCATGACATCGATTCACATCGTGAGGTGACACAGAATCGAAGGGTACCCTCATTATCACTCAATTATACGAAATCACGACTTTATAAACAAAAACAGACATCAAAACATGTGGCGCTAGTTAGCTAAAAATGCTAACATGGTTACCTTGTGTCGTAGTCTGCTCAAAAGTGGTTTTCAATGGCATTAAAACGATAAAAACGCTGCTGAAGTTAATCCATAGGTTAATCCAATGTGTCTGTGTCCCTTTGAAATGATTTCTGATAATCCATGAGCAATAAGACTGCTTTTCCGTTTCTAGATGTCAGAGCGAGAGATAGCTTCACTCTCATGCAAAACTACATGCGCAAAGGCCCCACCTTTTTGTGTTAACGTTGGAGTCTATGTGAAAACCCCCCTTCGATTCTATTGGCTCTAACGGTCAGAAAGAGATGGCAATCACCAAAATCGACCAATGGGTTCCAGAGAAACGGTAAAACCCCCATTTCCACCCAAATCACCTCAGAGGTGGAGTTTCTTTTGCTAAACCTCTCTAAAAAGGTCAAATGTCACTTGTTTTGCATCAATCTTGATACAGGGTACTTATTATATGTTGTACTTTGGATTCCTAAAGCTTTTAGTCTACCTTACCATCATCCAAGGGTAGTTTTCACTATAAGTAAAAAAGAATTCTTGGACGGACACTATCATTTACAGTTTTTTACTATGTAAAATCTGAATTTTCTTTAAAATAAAAAACATCTATATTGTTCTGACTTTTCTACATCCAACTCACAGGTTTATCATTACTTTGAGAAAAAAGATTATTAATTTAACCCTTTTAGAAGGGAAGATATGGTCATTTGTTCTGGGAATGTCATTTTCGAGCCTGAGACCTGAAAAACAGGCTCAGGGCTAAACAGGTTAATGACCATACGTTCACTGTTATTTCCAGTTTTGAAGACCTGCACACTGCCTCATATGTTTTCCTGTTGTTTTTTATTAGAGCAGCTATCAGGTGCTGTTGAAGCACCCCCCAGGATAGCCATAGCACCCCCTAAGCACCCCCAAGTATGTGTCTTTTTTCTTTTTATGTGTGAAATTCATAATTTGAAAAAGGATTGATTTGAAAATAATATGCTACAGTACAGTCCAAGTAGCTTCTGGGTCTCTGTGTTTCATTCAAGCTCTGCTCTGTGTGTGTGTGGCACGAGCCATTTTGTGTGCATGTGCGAGCGAGAGAGAGAGCGAGCGCGCGGATATAAGGAGCTTTTTCAACAACAAGGTGGAGGGAGAACTCTCTCCTGTCAGACTGAGAGTCTCAGATAACCTCAACTCAGGTGAATTAACTTTAGGACTCTCTCAGTGTTTAGATAGTTAACTTTAATCTAAGTTATCTCAGTGGGTCTCAAAACGGTTTGGTCAAGATTAATGTAAATAAGTATTTCTGAGGCACACGTTGATCATTATAGGTTTAAAAAATGAAGAGCATAAGTGGAAAAACAGGTATGAAATACTATATGACAGTAAAACAAGAATACAGTTTAAAAGGGGAGTGATTTGTAAAATATCCATAAAGAAATAGAAAATTGGTTTACAGTTCTGTTTCATATGGGTGTTGAGAGATGTATCCATAGATCTCTTAATTTTGCTCTCAAAGTGCACCAGATTGATGCATTTAATTTCAATATTTAAAGCTCCCATGTCATGCTTTTCCGGTTATTACCCGTCCCCTTGTGTGTTATGAAGGTTTTTATGCATGTAAACGGTGTGCAGAGTCAAAACCCTCAAAGTACACCCTGTAGCGAGTAAAACTCTAACACAGAAAATACCTCCCCAAAACGCCTCGTTGGAGATACGTCACTGCCCATTTGAGTCTTCCATTTAGTTCCGGGTACCGCCTGATGTCATGCGGTACCCGGAACGAAATGGACCAATCCCGAAGAGCTATGGCCACACCAGCAGCGGCGTGTTCCTCCAGAGGTTCGAAGAACCGGCATTTCACAGACGAAAGCTTCCAAAACATTGCCCAGTTTGAGGCCGGATATGCACAGCTTGTTTGGACCGTTTGGAGCAGGGGAAGATCCGGGTACACAACCTGTAAGTTTGCATTGTTATTTGTGTATTTATCAAACAAGACTGTTTAAATGTGTAAACTGTGTTGGACTGCTAAGCCATTGACACAGTGCTAACTGTGCTAACTAAGTTGCTAGAGTTTCCATATATCAACTCTAATATCAGCAGATGGCCTTGCATACATGTATCTCATAGCAGGAGAATGTGCATTCACACACAAAATACCTATTGACAGTATACTCCGGGTGATTTGCCGTGCGGTCAGTCGCGAAACGTAATTACATTATAGCTGGCGTAGCGTGTATGCAACCGATCTAACACACGGAGCTAGAGCTATCCCCGAGATCGTACTTTCCTGGGGGAAAAAAGTGCCCCAGTTCTGGTTGGCTGGGCGAATTGCAAACCACGCCCCGTACAACTCTGAAATGTTTTGTAGAGCCGCCATTTTATTATCCTCGCATTAGCATTATTAGCATTAGCATTCGCCCAGCGCACAAACGCAGAGAGACTAACTTATGGCAACACAAAAGAAAACATGGGAGCGGTGGAGTGATGAGGAGGTGTCGGCGCTTCTGGCGATTTACTCGGAAGGCTTCAGTAGAAGCTGCTGGGAGTCCCAGCAGCTTCTACTGAAGCCATTCCCCAACTCCGGGGACTTCCGGCCGGGAACTTCGGGTGGCAGTATACGCCGTGAAGTTGTTTGCGGCCTGCCAGTAAACCCAAAGCAGAAGAAGAAGAAGTGACGTCAGCGGCTTCATTTGCGTAATCCTCCCTCGGGGACTTATTCCGGTGTGAACGCGATCTACTAGATAGTTCCGGAACTAAAGATTTCCGGGGAACTAAGTTCCGGGAACTATTCCTGGGAAAAGTACTTGGTGTGAAAGCGCCTTATGGCATCCTTTAGCTGCTGCTCTGACATGTCAGTAGGGTCTTTTATAATGTTGCAATCTCACAGGTCCTTCTCTCTTTCAGGGTCTCTGTACTGAATGTCTGCTTCAGATGTGTGTCGATGTCTTCCTGTGTCCAGGCCAGTTTCCCACTGCACTTCTGCCCCAGGAACTCCTTAAGGGAAAAAAGGGCTTGGCAAGGACGCATATCAGCACAGACCATTAGCTAGGCCAATCTAGTGAGTTCCTCCTCGTCTGGGTTTTGCACAGGGAGTACTGTGCCTTCATCTTCATACTATTGTCATGATGGCTCATGTCAGTGATAGTGATGACATCGTTGCGAAATTATTAACCGAGTCATTTTCAAGATTGAGTTACAATGATAAATTGGATTGGCAAAGGATCAGCTGCATGACCCGCCATCAAGTGCTTCATCCAAAAGGACAGGAGGATGGACTTTGTGTTTAAGTGATTTGATCATGAAGGTAGGCTGTGGGTGCCTTGTCATGATAGGTGTTTATATAAATGGTGTTGTTTTGTGTGGTAGAGGGTCGCTGTCATTGATGCGTTTTGCACCCCGGGCCGTTGTTTTGATATTCCGCTGAAGTATACGCTGTGAAGTAATAACTCTTCTTTTTTTCAAGGGAAGGGGGGGGGGGGGGGGGGGGGGGGGGGGGATCAAAGGGCCTAGGTATAAAAGTCACGGCTCGCCAATGTGTATTAGGATAGTTGAAAGAAATAATATTAAGATGAGCCAAATATTTTTTATTTAAACTCAATACTATTGCTTTCAACTAACCCTAATACAGTTGTCTAAAATCTGTTGTCTTATTACATTTAATTAAAGTCAACGTTTCAGTTTTTTCACTGTAAAAACTGCTGATCTGAATGCCCTGAGACCACAAGAAGGAGCTAGAAAAAAAAAACCAAGCCTTTGATTGTGATATAAGTGATCACAGATTTATAGGATCTGGAAACCAGGGTGTATTACAATTTTGTTTCTGTAAAAATAGACAAATGTAGGCTCCTTTCCAACCAAGCCCAGTGCAGTGGAGTGTGCTAGAGCACCGCTGCAGACGCTGACAGCCGCCAGATCCTGGTGTGCTGGAACAGAGATCAGGTGGGTATGAGAGCACGCCGGGTTACGCTGCTGATTGTGGGATTGTGGGATTGTGTCAGGCTGAAAGGGGATCCAGCACAGAGAAACACAGCAGCTCCCCCTCACTGCTGGAGAACACTGCTGACACACTGCCAAGTTCTCAGGGCTCACACACACACACACACACACACACACACACACACACACACACACACACACACACATACAAGCAGCAGTTCACATTTACACAAATATTACACACACATCCAGTCACACATTTGAAAACAACACTCCGCAACTATATCAACTATATCAACAGTATATAGTATATCATATATCATATATCATATATCATATATATCATAGTATATATATAGTATATAGTATATCAACTATATCAACACAAATGTAGATATAGACACACAGATACCACCTCAAACACACAGACACACACTGACTTTCTTACTCTTCTGTTTCTCCCGTGTAAAGTTCTGAGTGATGTAGAAATGCGGAGGGAAAGACAGAACAGACATTATCACCAGCTAAATTGATACTTTGTTTCTGATTCATCTCATCGATGCAGCCAAGTTTCTTGGTAATTCACTGCACAAATTCATTCAGATCTTAAATACTAATGGCAGTGTTTAAAAAGTAAACCAATAACTTGTTTATTGGGGACTATTTCTATAATAAATAAAGTTTACTACCAATAATTATATAAATCTTCTTTTATGAATATGAGAAGTGAGCATTGAAAAGAGTTAAAGGGGTAGTTAATTTGGACACATTTTCTTGCTTTCTTCCAAATAGTTGATTGATATGTGTAGGCCAGAAAATGAAGTTTATATTTTTATCTTGGTTGACTTTATTGGGTTATTTGAAAGCAATAATATTAAGTTGAACCTAATATTTATTTAAACTTAATATTATTAATTTAAACTTACCTAACACAGCTATGTGAAATCTGTTGACAATACATTTAATTAAAGTCAACGTTTCCGTTTTTTCAGTGCAGACTACTTACCTATGACTTTTGTTCTGAACAAGAATGTAGCACTACTGGAATGTAAAGAAGCTGGCCAACACAAACCACACAATAACATCTCCTCCAATTCCTCCGAGGTGATTGTAGACACACTGCTGGGTCAAAGAGTTAGACGGGAGAAAAAACACATGTTGCGATGTCTGTTTGGGGACGGGTTTGAGCCTGACCTCTTGGGACCATCAGGGTGAGCCATCAGCCGTCAGCCCCCCCCCCCCCCCCCCCCCCTCCGTGTGATGAGTTCCAGGCGGCTCTGCTCATGTCAACCGTCCCCCACCTTAAGCCTGGCTCTGGACTCCCTTCATCCCTCGCTCGCTTTTCTCCCTTGTGTCCCATCGCCGCACATCATCAATACCTATCAACTCCTCTGTCACACATCCCCCCTTTCCAACCCCCCCCCCTCCCCCTGCCCTTCACCCCTTCAGCACCCCTCTGGATCCCCTCACTTCAAAAGCCTGCCAGCTTAACATGTCATTGATTAGAGCAGGACGGGCCTGCAGCCTAAGGGAGGGGGTGGGGTGGGTGGGGGGGATTCCAGCAATCTATCACTACTGGCGAATCAAACACATAATCAGACAATCAAAGAGAGCACTCAGATCTCGTACACATGTCCCTTATGGCCTGCCATGGACTCCTGTCTCTTCTGGTGCACAACACTCTAACATCCCGTTTTATTTCAGTTTTAGTTCTAGAAACAGGTGGAAACAAACACCGATAACAGCAGCATTTGAACCGAATCATCATCAATCCCAGGATCATCTCTAAATGTGTTGGAAGCTGTGTCTCTGCCAGTGTGTGTGTGTCATAGTGAGGTGGCTTCGGGATGTAAGGGGAGGACGTGGTCGCAGTCAGTTGCGTAAAGTCCATTTAGTACTGTACTTAAGTAACATTTTTAGGTACTTTACATGTTTTGCTTTCTACTCCACTACAGTTCAGAGGTAAATGGTGTACTTTTACTCCAGTACATGTATTTAGTACCTTTAGTTACTTCACAGATGTGGATTAATGATGTGAAATATAATCAAGTGTTAAATCAGACTTTAGTTCCACCTGGAGTAAATTCACAATCTACCCTGCAGTATACAAAGTCATTCAAACTAGCTGCACCTTTACCAGCTTTGATAACACTTTATTGATCAATCATTATAAAACATATCATATATATTATTCTGAAATGGACCAATCTGCACAATGACTACTTTTACTTTTGGTACTTTAAGTATATTTTGATGATAATACTTTTCTACTTTTACTGAGTAACTTTTTGAATGCCGGACTTTTACTTGTAACAGAGTATTCCTACACTCTACTTCTACTTTTACTTATGTACAAGATCTGAGTACTTCTCCCACTTCTGGTCGCAGTGAGTAGCACCCTGGGGTGTTCCACTAAACATTAGAGCCTCCCTGTACACCTGCACACTAATAGACACGGTCATGGACAACGGTATGCTTACACAGACTCACACACACATTCTCAGCTTGGACATGTGGCAGGCCACCCAGTACTGGTGCTCCTGCTCCTTTAAAACACATCTGGTAGCTCCATTAACAGGAGCGAGTACTCCCTCCCTCTGACCAATCCTCACTTACACTTCTCATAACGACCACACCACCTCAGTGAAGGGGATAATTGGCCAAATGAAATGTTTGCTCACAGCAGACTGTGTATGTCAACAACCTATTTAACAGCGATTATGCCTTGAGCAATGATGTTTTAGCCCAGGTTTTTCCTGGCTGTCCTACTCTCTCTCACAGAATCATCCTCCACTTTTTCAGGCCCTTCATCAGTCTCACTGTTCAACTCGGCAGCAGATACGGGAATGGACACGTTTCTACCGGGGAGTGCAGTTAAAATAACGTGGAACTGGAGAATGTGTATTTTGGTAATGAGGCAAGCAACAGCTCCAACACGCCTACACATTGTCTGTTTATGCATGAGACAATAGCTACCAGACAAATCCACAGTGCTCTCCCATTGCCACACTTGCATGTATGGAGTAGAAAATGTCTTGAAATTCAGATTGTTTCAGTTGTGGTAGCTTTAACTTGTTCCATGCAGGGAAATAAATAATTTAAAATAGTTACCTAAAGCCATTTTATCGAATTGCCAGATTTAGATTTACAGAAACTGGCAGTCATGGTTCATCTCCACTTTTGGTTCAAACCTTTTTTTCTAAAGAAGCACAAAGAGCAGTAATGAAAGGCATTGGGTTTGTGAACCTAAAGCTGAGGTGGCAATTCCTCTGTTTGGTTGTTTAAGAACACTGAACTGCCACATTATGGCCGAGCAATGATTTAAAGTTGCCAGAAAATACAGATGAGGTGTTTGAAAGGTAATTTCTGAGGATGATAGATGTATAAAGTATACAATGCCACCAAAAATTCATTATTATTTTAGTTTACATATGTAATTATCATAACCAAGCAAAAGATATGGACTATATGAGGCTTATGCATTGTACCATGACCTGTATACACCTGTAACAGTCAAAAACAGGCAACTGTTGAGGAGTTGGAAAGGTACTGTAGTTTCTGAAGATTAGATTCAGCCCCGGCCTAGTTTTGCTGCTATAGGCTTAGTTTGTCGGGGGACACCTTACTTCTTCCTTCTCTCTGTCTGTACCTGTGTACTCTCATGTTCCGAATAACCCAGCTTCCCCAAATTTCTTTTTGGTGTCTATCTACAGTACGCCGGGATCCTGAGTCGTGGCTGATCGTGTTGCTGTGGTCCTGAGTCCTGGATCGCGAGCCCTGGATCTTGAGTCATGGCTGTGCCTGCTGCTGTGGTCCTGGATCATAAGTCCTGGATGGATATCCTCGTGGATTCATCTTCTTATTATAGACACATGCATTTCCAAACATTTGGACTACCTATGTTGTAAATGTATTATTTATTATCAGACATTGTCTGTCCGTCCTGGGAGAGGGATCCCTCCTCTGTTGCTCTCCCTGAGGTTTCTCCCATTTTCCCCTTTAAACTGTGGGTTTTTCTCCGGAAGTTTTTCCTTGTACGATGTGAGGGTCTAAGGACAGAGGGTGTTGTATTATCATACTGATATTCTGTACAAACTGTGAAGTCCATTGAGACAAATGTAACATTTGTGATATTGGGCTATATAAATAAACATTGATTGATTGATTGACTGATTCAGATTTGCTGCGTCATGATGACATTACTAAAATGTGGGCTGGCTTTACACCCACGGCCCTATCAGAAACGTTGCTGTATCAGAAACAATGTGTGACGTGTTTTGGAAGTAATATGGTCTGTGTTTACATTAGCAAGCATCGCTAACACTCAGAGCTAACTTGTACTGGAGAGAATATGTGTAAAGAAAAAAGGAACTCACCTTGTGGTAAACCTGTGAGAGAGAA
This sequence comes from Trematomus bernacchii, assembly GCF_902827165.1. Classification (NCBI taxonomy): domain Eukaryota; kingdom Metazoa; phylum Chordata; class Actinopteri; order Perciformes; family Nototheniidae; genus Trematomus; species Trematomus bernacchii. The sequence goes on from NW_022987594.1 coordinate 739,799, forward strand.
AGCGTTTGAGCTCCATACTGTTTCAGAAATAATGCTTGATGTGGTTTGGAACATAATATGGCGTTAAATCACGGCAGCATTTAGCTGGGAATCTGCTTCTCTCCGTAGCTACTGACCCAGAATCAGCACTTCTCTAACAGGGCTGAAATAGAGTGGTATGAGGCATGCTACAATGGATGATCTGTTTGGTATTTGCCATGGTTGCCTTGTTGCCCTTCTGTTTATTCTCCGCGGTGGATTTAGCAACATGTAGTTCATGTAGTTCTCCATGTCCACTTGTTTCTGATGGTTGTGGTAGTGGAGCTTTAGATTGTGCACTAACATCTGTAGCATGGTCAGTAGCACTAGCAGTAGCTACTGACAGTAGCTACTGACCATGCTACAGCAGTGAGCAGCAGAGGTGGGGAGAGGCGGGGCTATGGCTTCATCGTTATCAGGAAAATGATCGTATAGGACGTACACACGGAGCCGTTTGGCCCTCCAGAGCGTTCCGTCCGCAGATCTATCCACCTTGGGACCCGTTATCGTTTTAGGGGTCCGTTTCCGCGGTTCCGTTAAGGCCTCGTGTGAACGAACGGGCTATACGAAAGAGAAAAGTAGCGGATACAACCCGCTTCGTTCCCGTGTAAACAGCACCTGAGCTGCCGCCTGCCAGGGCTCTATAAATAAAGAACTACGGCAGATGTGTAATATTTAATGCAGCCGAACCGTGTATTACAATGCAATTTTTTTTTCTTATTTTTCATCACATAAACACCATATCCCAATGTGCATTGCGACTAAGACATCCAATCACCGACCTTCAACGATAGCTGAGGAATATGGATAGCGTATAATGTTTTCGACTTTCCAAAACTCTGAAAAAAGAAATGTGTTTCTCAGAATCGAAACGGTAAAACACAAGAGCATTGTACACCATTTAAACCAATTAATGTTGTGTAATTAACAAGGACAAACTGATGTTTTTTAGTTGATGAGTACTGCAGATATCACTGTAAAATCATTCGACAGTGAGGGGAATGATATGCGTCCTTAGCAACCACCTTAGTTACTATGAGACCGGAAATACTGTTTTCACGGTTTTCAGAGTTGACGATAACTTGACATGGATGCTGGTCAATAGGACTGGACTGGGTTGGAATTACAGCTTCAAACATGAAATAAGAGCCATTAGAAAATAGTGAGCGTTATTAAGGTTAGGGTGAAATGGTAAGCTGACACATTAACACACTTTGTGGGAGTTATGGTAATGTGTGGGGGAAACTTCTGAAGCAATTGGAGATAGGACTCAGAGAGACACGAGGAGAGCTGGAGCTTTGATGGTAAACACTGACGGTTTATTTGGAGCTTTGGCCGGAGAATTCACACGACATGTCACGGGCCACGAGTTGACCACACGGTTGAGATGCCACAATCAATTCTGAAGAACTCTACCCCAGACCCATGTATTTAGCTAGTTCTGAGAGAATAATCAACATTGTGCATAACAAGATAGAAGCATAACACCTCTATCAGCTGACGCCAACAGGCAGGAACAGGGGGACAAAACGATAGTTACGTATGTAACTACGGTTCTATGAATACTGGATGACCGCCAGAGGCGGTGCTTTAGCACTGGATATCTTCTGTCTCGCGCATGCGTAGGTCGAATATTTATATCAACAAAGTCACGTGTGACCTCGTATGACCCCGGAAGGCATAAGTTCCGGTGTTGTCAACAAGTTCAGTTCTATGGAATCTTCTCGCGGAAACACGAGATTCCGAGTGACCAAGAAACTCTGGCGGTCATCCAGTATTCATAGAACCGTAGTTACATACGTAACTATCGTTCTATTTCATCCTTACTGACCGCCAGAGGCGGTGCTTTAGCACTGGATGACCTATACCAACAGAGTCACGAGGAAGTCTGAATACTCCCCCTATAAGGATGGCCTAGGCTGACTCTGCAGGAGGACCACACCCAGCGGGTGAGGGGCGGCAACATTCACCCTGTAGTATCTGGCGAATGTGCTCGGGGATGCCCATGTGGCCGCAGCACATATGTCCTCCAGGGGCACACCTCTCAAGGTCGCCCATGACGTGGAGACACTCCTGGTAGAGTGGCACTTTACTCTGGGTGGCAAGGGACGGTCATTCGCTTTGTCTGCCTGGGCAATGACGTCCACGATCCAGTGGGACAAGCGCTGTTTTGAGAGCGCACGGCCCCTTCTAGGACCACCTTAACACACAAAGAGCTGTCCAGACTGACGTATGCCTGCGGTAGTCTGGACATAAGCTCTAAGGGCCCGCACCGGGCATAGGAGTCTTGACCTCTCTTCCCCCTCTCCTGATGGGGGGTCAAACCGTGCCAGCTGGATAGGCCGATTAAAATGAGAGCGTGGCAGCACCTTAGGGAGGAACGCTGTGTTCGGCCATAAGGTGACACCTGAGCCATCTGAGTTCCACCTCAGACACGAGCTGTTCACGGACAAGGCCTGAAGCTCGCTTACACGCTTTGCTGAGGTGATGGCAAGAAGGAAAGCAGTCTTAGCTGAGAGCCACTTCAGTTCTGCCTGTAACAAAGGTTCAACAGGAGGCGAGCATAGGGCATCCAGCACCAAGGGCAGGTCCCATGTAGGGGCCCTTGGGATATTCGGGGGGCGAAGCCTCAGAGCTCCCCCTTAAAAAGAGGGATACCAGCCTATGGCTCCCCACTGTGCTGTTGTCATCCCTTGCGTGTTGAGCTGATATAGCAGCCACATACACCCTGACGGTAGCGGGACACCGGCCGTCGTCCAGGAGGGACTGCAGGAACTCAAGGGTCGTAGGCACCGAGCAATATACTGGGTCCTCATTTCGCCCTTGGCACCAGTCACAAAACAGTTTCCACCTGTTTTCGTACTGCCTACGAGTAGATGGTGCCCTAGCATTTGAGAATAGTCTTCCTGACAGACTCTATGCAGTCGCTCAGCAGTGGGTCGGGCCCTCCAGTGGCCAGACCCACAGCTGGAGGCGGCAGGGGTCGGGGTGCCACATCCGACCCTCCAACTGAGACAAGAGGTCCTTCCTGTTGGGGAAACGCCAAGGCGTCCCACAGCAGAGTCTGTGCAGCAGATGGACAGGCCCGCACCTAGCCAGGCGGCTCCTGCTAGAATCAAGCATCACGCCTACCAGGAGCGGGGGCGAGAACACTGCCTTCACTGGTTGAGTTGATAACGAATTCCAGATGCAGCGTAACCGGGAGCGGGTGCGAGAACACAGCCTCCACTAGCTACCTGCTGAACGTAAAGAGTAGAGCAATGCTCCTACTCGCAGAACACAGAGAGGGATGTAAATGTCCTACACCCACGTTACCAGCAGAGAGAGCGGGAGCGAGAGCACTGCCTTCACCTAGGTGGATTAGATAAGGAAATTTAACAGGGCAGTTTAGCCAGGCAGCTGCTGCTAGAATGAAGCAGCGCGTCTACCAGGAGCGGGGGCGAGAACACAGCCTTCACTAGCTACCTGCTGAACGGAAAGAGTAGAGCAACCGTCCTACTCGCCGAACACAAAAGGGATGTAACTACACCCATGTTACCAGCAGAGGGAGCGGGAGCACTGCCTTCACCTGGCTGGGAAAAAAAAGAAGTTTTAGCAGGACAGCTTATCCAGTCGGCTGCTGCTAGAATGAAGCAGCACGTCTACCAGGAGTGGGGGCGAGAACACTGCTTTCGCTGGTTGAGTGACTGTGTCCAGAGCCACCCCAATGAAGGTTAGGCTCTGAGAGGGGTTCAGACAACTCTTCTCCATGTTCACCCTGAGGCCTAGCCGGGCGACATGAGAGAGAAGGAAAGCCGTGTCCTGGATCGACTGTAACCGGGATGGTGCACAGATTAACCAGTCGTCTAAGTATGGCCGAATCTTCAACCTTGGGGAGAGGGAGAGTCCGAATGGGAGCACCCTGAACTGGAAATGACGGCCTCTAAAGGCAAAGCGAAGAAACTGCCTGTGATGAGGCACAATAGGCACATGAAAATAAGCGTCCTTCAAGTCGAGGGACGTGAACCATTCCCCCCTGGCCACGGTACAAAGAACGTCCGCTGTGCTCAGCACATGGAAAGGTAAAATCTTTAGGAACTTGTTGAGTCCCCTCAGATCGAGGATTGGGCGAAGTCCACCGCCTTTCTTCCTTACCAGGAAGTAGGTCGAGTAGAAGCCCCCGGGCTGTGAGATGGGGTCCACATGCTCGATTGCACCCTTGGCAAGGAGGACTGACAGCTCCTGGTTTAGGGTGATTTATTTTGCCGGGTCGCTTATGGTGGTCATTTTGACCCGGCTGAAGACTGGGGGCCGGCGTCGGAACTGAAGCTTGTACCCTTGGGTTAAGGTGGAAACCACCCAGGGGTCTGAAGCTTGAGCTACCCAGTAGTTGAGCTGCTGCTGGGAGAAATAACCGACAGCCGGCCCCAGACCCTCAGTACCTTGCCCCCCGGCCTCTGGCTCTGGGGGGCGACGGTTAGGCACCGGATACCGAGGCTGCCTTGGGGGCGAGTTAACAGGAGCGTAGCGGGCCGGCCCCCTCGTAGGGTGCTAAGGCCCATGGCGGGCACCGGGGTGAGCCGGTGGATGGGAGCGGCCTCGGGAGGCAGACGCGGAACCTCTAGGTCTACCGGGGGTGAGGCATGTCTCTGTGAAGAGCTGAGAACTGTTGGCTGGTCTGACTAGCTTGGACAGTCCGTTCGAGCACCTGTACGGTGGCTGAACCGAACAGCTCCCCCGGCTCCACTGGGACAGCACGGAGAGTCCTCCTACATGTCTCTGATAAGGGTGACTGTGCCAGCCAAACCTGGCGACGAGTCTGGACGAGAGTGGACATCAGGCGCCCAAGCTCTCTAGACATCAGAGCGAACGCCTGTAATGAGGCGTCACTGAGGCTGGTAGAGGAAGAGCTGAGAGCATCCTGCTGCAGGGAAGCTGAGAGGGCGAGCATGAGGTGAGAGAGGGAATTGCCTATACGGCCCATGCGCGCCGCTGCATCGTAAGCCTTTGTGAGCAGGTCATCAGTGACCCGACATTGGAGTCGAGGGCACCTGGCCTCGGACCTCAGAGCTTCGTCAGGGGAAACTATGAGGGAAGCAATGGTAGGCTCAACAGCCGGCGTGTGGTCAAGGCCAGCTCTTGCCGCATCCTGCATGGCTGCCAAGGCTCGGCCATCGGACGTAAGACTGTAAAGAGCCTTAGTGTCCCTCCAGCATGCATGTAACTCCCTCAGATACTCACAAGAGGGAGGAACAGTAAAGGTGGCGGGTGCCGGAGTGCGCCTAAAGAACGCACTGGCAGGTGCTGTTTCGGGCTGCTGTGCATCCAGCTGCTGGTGAGCCAGTGCCATGCGAATGACGGTACCCATGGAGCCGTCATCTGCCTCCTCCGAGGATCCATGAGCTGAGGTACAGGAGCCAGGCCCAGAAGCTTGGGATGGGCTTTCCCCGTCATACTCATAAAACACATCGTCATCTAGAACCAGCTCAGCCACGGGTGGATCGGGTGCAGCGGCGTGCTCTGTACGGGCACCAGAATGGAGAGCCAAGAGGAGTGACTTCATCTGGGCTAGCTCAGTAGTGAGTAGGTCCACCCTGGAGGACAGCCTATCAGGCTTAGTCCTCTTCTTGGGCGGTGCACCCGCAGCCTCTGCGGCCCAATGCCTAGGATGGGTAGGTTGGGCTGGAGTCGACTGTGCGGGGGGAAGGCCACCCTCAGTCAGTAGTTCAACCTCGGCTAGTCTAGCAGCTCTTACCGCACTAGTCATGATGGTGCAATTCATGCACGGGTCCTCCGAAAGGCCCTCCCTCAGATGCTCGAGGCTAAGACAAGAGGGGCAAAGGTCATGGCCATCCTCTGGTTGAAGAGGAGCCATACAGGTGTTAGAGCCGTTAGACATAGCGATAGCTAGAGCACTCAGCTGACTGTAAATAACTGGGCCTGGAAACAAATATGCAGTGGAGGGGAGTGAGCACAATAGTAGTTAGCTTGAGCGTGAGCACTCTGCTAACTGGGGTGAGAAAAATGAAGTCAGTTAATGGGTTTATGCCGTGAGAGGAGAGCGGGAATACTCTCTCCACTAGCGCCGTAGCGAGTTAGCCTAAGCGAGAGCACTCTGCTAACTGAACGATGGAACGGGCATTAAACCAACTGTGTGCAGGGAGAGGGGAGCGGAAACACTCTCTTCACTAGCGCTGTAGCAAGTTAGCTTTGAGCGAGAGCACTCAGCTAACTGGAGGATGGAACAGGAACCAACTGTGTGCAGGGAGAGGGGAGCGGAAACACTCTCTTCACTAGCGCTGTAGCAAGTTAGCTTTGAGCGAGAGCACTCAGCTAACTGGAGGATGGATGCACTTTATATGTTGTTGCCACTCTTTGCATATCATGTATTTTGTTTTTACCATGTTTGTAAAATGTAATTTCCTTAAATGTTTTATGTGAGGGAATGGAAAGTAGCTCAAAGCTAAATCTGGCACTGTTACGCTTGACACATTTTAATGTTTTAAGTGTTCATTACAGTGCATTGTCCCTGTCAAATAAACGATTAAATAAAATAACCAATTGTACGCCGTGAGAGGGGAGCGAAGACACTCTCCTCACTAGCGTCGTAACAGTTAGCTTGAGCAAGAACACTCAGCTAACTGGAGGATGGGACAGGTAAGGAACCAAAAGTGTGCCATGAGAGGGGAGCGAAGATACTCTCTTCACCAGCGTCGTAACAGTTAGCCTGAGTGAGAACACTCAGCTAACTGGAGGATGGAACAGGTAAGGAACCAAAAGTGTGCAGTGAGAGGGGAGCGGAGACGCTCTCTTCAGTAGTGCAGTAACAAATTAGCTTGAGCGAAAACACTCGGCTAACTTGGACATAATTAATTATCTCATTAGCTTGAGAATATATAGCACAAAATGGTAGCGATCTCACCGACTGACGTGCAGGAGCGTCCGCTCTTAACCGGTCCGGCTCCTGGGGTCCGAGCCGTGAACACCGCGGTCCCCTCCCTTGGGAGGCGACAGCTCGTCGCAGCCTTTGGAGGGCGAGCGTTCTTTAGCCCGCAACTCCGATCGAGACGATCACAAGGCTACAGGTAGTGATAAGCAAGAATCGAATTTTCAAAAAAAGCTTAGCTTGGCTTCTACTCAAAAAGTAGTAACCTGCGCAGCGAGAAGATGAAAAAGAACTGAACTCGTTGACAACACCGGAACTTATGCCTTCCGGGGTCATACGAGGTCACACGTGACTTTGTTGATATAAATATTCGACCTACGCATGCGCGAGACAGAAGATATCCAGTGCTAAAGCACCGCCGTCAGTAAGGATGAAATAGAACACTGAGAGCACAGCAGCCAAGGTTGCAGTTGCCTGTGCTCAGTCAAGACAGTATGAACTGATAAACTGGGTCAAAGTTATCGGCCTTGGAAAATATTTCCCCTACAGTAATGTAAAAAAATTTATAAAATAATTATTAAAAAACGAAAATATAAAACTGTGCTAGCTAGTCATTCGTTTTTGTTTTTGTTTTCTGATGGGATAGCAACTCGTATGACTCCAGAGGCCTGTACTACGAAGCCGGATTTTCGCTTAGCAAGCTAACTTCAGGGAAAACTCAGGGTTTCCGGTCCTACGATGCTGGTTCTCTTTTTAGCGGGCTAGATCTCTATGGTAACTTATGCTGAGTGGCTAACCAGGTCCGGAGCAGATTAGGTTGCAGGCTAAGAGATCAACTCAGTGAAAGCACCGCCTGCTGACCAATCAGAGGAAATACAGAAAAACTGCCGTTGCAGGAAAGACGGCCGTCAAAAATCAACTGACTGTGTGAACGGGAAAATTAATAGAATATCACCTCCCATCTTCAGAGCAATCTGACTATTATAACATTAGCGTTAAGAAAGCTTACTTAAATATCTGCCACGACATAAGTAACCGGATCAGAGTAACATTACGTACAGTCCGCGGCACTGTGAGTGCAGACGTCGATGTGTCCCATTATCATTCATATCACATCATATCACATCATAATGTATCATATATTTCCTTATCTGAGTCAGCTTCTTGAGCCGTATCTGGCCGTGCAACACTCACAGTGTCACATACTGTATGCAGAAGTATTATTTTAAGCAACACATTAAGTTGACGAAACACTCGAGTCAAATGTAATTAAAGTCAGATCGTGTCTTAGATGGGGCAGTGATATCATAAACCTGTTAATGTACGCATTCAAACACTTTTTCTTTTACCAGCTGTATTCACCTTGCAGGTGCAACTATGTTGCTTTTATCCTGGATAAAGTGTTTAAGTCATGGATGTTTAAAGTTTAACGTCTTCATATTTGTCTAATATTATAGTTCACTTTTCATTCAGGAAGTATGACGCTGCGCTGTCAGTGCGCTTCTCCATGTTTGTGATTGGTCGAATGCTCCAAATACCACCCCTTTCATGTGAACGCGCACCTAACTAGATAGGACACGGCTGGCTTGAGCGATCCACTTGATAACCCGCGTCGTAGGACCGTTTAGCGAGAGCGCGTATGTTTTGGATTAGGCCAACCGGCTAACTCAAACATCTCCAGGTTATGTTGAACCGGCTTCGTAGTACAGGCCTCTGGACTTCAGCCCCTGTTACTTAATCAAACTTGCTACAAATGTCTTAAAATCAATCAAGAATCCCGCTGTTGACAAGCCCGGCTGTTTTTCACCCAGCCTGTCCACAGCAATGCATGTTCAGAAAGTTCAGTTTCAACCTGTAAGTTACCTCCCGTCAAACTAAAGAAAAAGTTTGATTTGTTTCTCGTTTACATTCTCAACGCACCCTATTTGTCAGGGAACTTGGGCTGAGTTACTGATCGACAGTGTGGAGCTGGACCGCTGTCTGGTAGACTGAGTCCCTGGGCTAAGCCATCAGAGATGTTCTTATACCCTTCAGTAAAGCGCTCCAGGTCAGGGAAACCAGAGGGGAGAGAGAGAGTCAAGCTGACCAGACCCTGAACAACTTTCATCTCTGATTACACAGCTCCTCTCTCTGGAGTGTACACTTCTCCACCCTGGAATACTGATCAGGCCGATTAGCCCTCCATGATCACTGCAGCTCCACAGACTGGAGCTCCCCTCCCCACTCCACCCGCATCCTCCACCCACCAAGCCTCCTCCTACAGCACCTAGGGTTATCGTCAGAAGTCTATAGCCCCTCTAAAGTCTCAGTAGAAATCAGCAGGGCTGGATCGGTGAGGAGGCCCGGGCCAGAGGAGGCTTGGGAGAGGAGAGGAGGTGCTCTGGCTCTTAAGAGACTCCCCTCCCGGCTTTTTGAAGGAGGAGGACGAACGGAAGGAAAATCAATAGGCAAGGAGCAAGAGGCCTGTGATGGCATGGCTAATCGGGTTTCTGCATTAATGTTTTAGATGCTGGGAGAACTCATTGCCTGGCTGGCTGTACTCAGGGCTCAGCGCAGCCTTGCACAATAAGCAGAAACACACCGACACACAAAGGGCAGCTTGAGCTTCAGATTCAAACACATTCACTCACTCCAGCAAACAAAAGGAAAACAATTCATAACTAAGAAGCTCCACTTTTGTTTCCTCACACATTTTGGACAAAGTAACATTCCCATGCACAGTCAGAAAACACACCGACATGGGAGTGTGACAATAGTCAGTGATAAATGAAGCTGTTCATTCAGAGCTGGACCAGGGCTGATAGCACAAGAGGTCAGGGACAATAACTTGAAGCAAGCACAAAGAGGGGGGGCAGTATAAGAAATCGCCCTGGAAGATGCAAGCCGTAGGTCACTGTTGAGATAAGCCCTAAAAACGGAAGAATGCTGGTGTGTGTCAGCGCCTGTGTGTGTGTGTATGAGCAGCATATGGAGCAGCAGTCCTCCCAAACTCTGAGCCATAATCTCTGAACTGTGTTTTCAGTGTTTATGCCACAGTTTCCACATTGCTTTCCTCTGACATTAGCCGTGTATAAATCAGGCAGCGACAGACAGGCAGCCCTTTCCAGAGGCTGAGGCTGGTACGGAGAGGGGAGCTGCCACGGGCTGCCCCCCCGGCCCCCGCCACCTCCTCCCCACCTAAGCACCAGATGTGCTCTGCTATCTGCTAACCCCCCCTCCCAAACACACACACCCTCATCCCACCACTCACACTGACACCACTAATGCCTCCAACCATGCTGAAATATTCACTCTCAGCTCTCCTACGCTCTGCTGCTGTCTGCAGCTCATATCGCAGCATCAACAGTTAAAGGCTTCCCAAAGTGATGTAGGAATATTTACCAAGTCATGTTATTTTAAATTCGCTGCAAAATGTTCACTGACAATGCATATGTTTGTTTTCCTTACAATATCCACTGCTGGCAAAGAAAGCATGAAAAGCACTTCTAAGGTTGATGCAACTCAAAAGGACTAAGTAATATAAGGGGCAGGGTTGGGAGGGTTACTTAAAAAATGTTTTGATCATTTAAAGCTCACCTATTATGCTATATTTCAACAATATATTATCGGGCCATATCTATACAAAACATGTCTATGAAGTGTTTTGCTCAAAATACCAAACAGATCACCCATTGTAGCATGCCTCATACCCCTCTATTTCAGCCCTGTTACTAAAGTGCTGATTCTGGGTCTGGCCCTTTAAATGTAACCGAGCTGCTGCTGTCCACGCCCCTTTTGAGCTTCCGCATGCAAGCAGTGAGCTCTATGAAGAGAAGGCTGTCTACCAGCAGAAACTCAGCTAAACGCTGCCGTGATTAAACGCCATATTATGTTCCAAACCACATCAAGCATTATTTCTGAAACAGTATGGAGCTCAAACGCTTTCTCTCTTGTGGGTTTACTACAAGGACAGTACCTTTTATATCTGGCTTTTTTTACACGTATTCTCTCCAGTACAGGTTAGCTTTGAGTGTTAGCGATGCTTGCTAATGTAAACACAGACCATATTACTTCCAAAACACGTCGTTCATTGTTTCTGATACAGCACATAGCTTGACATGTTCTTTATTCAGTGTTTACCATTAGAACAGTGCCATTATATGTATTATATATACAGGGCCGTCCCTCCCTACAGGAAGATCACGCAGACTGCGTGGGGCCTCACCTCGCGGAGGGGGCCTCATCTTGCGGAGGGAGCCTCAACTGAGCCGCAAATGCGGCGCACCTATGCGTTGCAATTAGTGTGGCGCGGCACGGTTTCGCCGCTGCGAGACTCCACTAGTCAGAATCAATATAGATTTTTTTTATTTTAAAGTAAATTCAGATTGAACATAGTAAAACAAATTAAATTATAGTGTCCGTCCAAAAAAACAACATTACTTATAGTGAAAACCACCCTTGAATGATGGGATCGGAGACTAAAAGCTTTAGGAATCCAAACTATAACATATAATAAGTACCCTGTATCAAGATTGATGCAAAACAAGTGACATTTTACCACTAAAACACTTCTGGGGTCATTTGGGTGGATTTTCCATAATTCTGGCCCCCCTCGGTCGATTTTGATGATTGACACCTCTTTTTAACCGTTAAAGCCAATAGAATTGAGGGGAAGTTCCTAAAATCCATCTAAACATTACCCATTGGTGAATGAGTGATGCGTAGCCAGAATGCCCCGGAACCGGAAGCTGGGTTGTAGCTTTCATAGCTCTCATAGCAGCTTGATATGAAAACTCCGTTATTAACAAAAATGGAATGATGGATTATCAGTAATCATTTCAAAGTGACACAGACACATTGGATTAACCTATGATTAACCTTCAGCAGCGTTTTCATCATTTTAATGCCATTGAACACAACTTTTGATCAGAACAACAGCATAGGTAAGAATTTCTCCCGTGTTTCCGGCGTGAAGCTACGTGTTGTGATGTCTGTTTTCGCTTACCATGTCGCGAGTTCAGATTGCTCAGTGATTATACTTATACCTGTAGAATCTGTGGAATCTCAGCTTGCTAATCGATATCTTGTTTGTGCAGATTTGATAAGTAATAAGGGTATTTTACCTTGAGTTCTGTGCTAATTACGTTAGCATTTTTTAGCTCAGGGCTAATGCAGAGCCTTTGTTATTACCCTTTTGTTTCGTTTAGCTAAACATGGTTAACCTGTTTAGCCCCCGCCCCCCTCAGGGCTTCTTAACATTTAATAAACTATGAATGTGTCATACTCATTTAACGGGAAGAAACTCAGCTAACTGACCATGCGAACCATTTTTACCGAAACAAAACACAAGTCTCACAAGAAGCGTCTAAATTAGCCCTGAGCGGGGAAAAAAGCACAGCACTCTAGGTATAAATACTTTATTACTTATCGGATATGCACAAACATGATATTAGCTAGCAAGCTGAGATTCCACAGATTCTAGAGGTATTAGTATAATCACTGAGCGATCAGAACTCGCGACATGGGAAACAAACACAGACATCACAACACAGAGCTTTATGGAGCAAAAACGGGAGAAATGTCTTACCTTCTGCTGTCCCTGCTGAAAAAATCAGCATAGACCAGCATGGAATTCATGCTGGTACACCAGCAAGACTACTGGTAGACCAGCATAAATACCAGCTTGGTTATTTGAAATGTAATATTGATGATGTAATAGTTAAAACTAGAGATGGGTACCGAGCCCCGGTATTAACGGGGCCCCGGGGCTGAATTATTAAAGACCATGGTACCTTTAATAATTAACCTTTATATCGCAGTCTTACTGTCGCCAACTCCGTTTCTAATATGCAATAAGACTACAAAATGCGTCTATGATGTATTTTCGAGTCTCGTTCTTTCCTATGAGAGCTGCTCATTGGCGCATGAAGTCAAAATGGCCCAACTTTTGAGAGAGCGAAACGTCACAGATTACCCGTCATGCCTGGCTGTCAGAGCAGAAGATCCCGTATGTGTGCTCACAGAGCATGCACCCCTCAAGCCCCGCCTCCTGTCATTAAGCCCCGCCCCCAGAGCACCCACTCTCGGCTCACTAGAATAAATGCGGAGAGAAAATAAATCTAGATTCGGCTTTTAGTGCATTTTACAACTTTAAGGACCGAATGATTCTAATAAGGGCTATAAAATAGTTCATACTGGATAGTTTATTTAGTTTCAAAAAAATTATCCACCGATTTACAGACGTCTCTTTCCCCATGTTAGTCAATGGGAAAAAGTATTTCTGGGCCGGTCGACGTCACGGACTGATAAGGAAATTGTAGTACCGCCGTTTGGACACAACGAATATTTTCCTCAGAGTCCGGCGCACTTCCTGGGGGCTTGGTCTTGAGGTGGAAAATGCTCGTTGCCAAAAGTGCAATAAGAATTTAGCATGTAAGGGTGGTAACACGAGCAATTTGTCTAAACATTTAGCAAAAGTGAACCACATTCAGACGGAGAAATGCACCGGGTTCGACTGTATTTCTAGTAACTCTATAGCCCCATCCACAAGTAAAGTTTCCACGTCAGGTATATATTATGTATGCTAGCAGCAACACACTGAGTTAACTAAATTATATAAACATGGTTAATGGTTCTGAGTTATTTATTAACTGAGTTATTTATTTTGTTAAAGTTTCAGCTATTCTGTTTACAGTTCTGTCATCACATAATTGAATACGATTTGTTAAAACATTGTTGTTTCTTTTGATGTGAAATATAATTTTTTTAATTTAAATAAAAAGCAATGTTAATTTTGTTCACAATAAGTTTAGTTCATTTACCTTTTTTTTTCTCAAAAGAACCGATAAGAGTACCGTTAAAGGACCGGATCGATAAGCGGTATCGATAAAAGTAGTAGTACCGTACATTTTTAGACGATATTTGATACTCTGATCTTTTCATTTATTTTGAGTTTCCTTCAAGCAGTGGCTGTACGAGAAAGACGTGGAGGACCAAGAAATGCTGGCCAGATTGGCAAAGACCGGAAGATACATAACAGAGAAGATAATGGATATTAACAAGAAAAAGACAAAAAATACATTTTCTTAAATAATTTCTTTGTTGCTATTTACATTTTGAATTATATTTGTTATTTTTATTTTTAAATCAAATGCATCTATTTTAGATTATATATTTATTTAGATGTAGGTTTTTTTTGTAATATTATTGTATTGTTAATGTATAATTTATGAAATAAAAATACTGTTATGAACTAGGGCTGCGTTAATAACGCGTTAACGCAAAACATTTTTAACGCCACTAATTATTTTAACGCGATTAACAAATGTGTATTTTTTGTCCTCGGCCGCCGTAGTTTCAGAGCGCATCGAGTTTAAAATACGATCTACAAGCTGATGCTGACAGCCTCGCTCCTGCCGCCCGCTTGTGGCAGACCACACTTCCACGCTCACCGGCAGACCCGGACTGGCCATCGGGAGGACCGGGAGGGTGTGTGTGTATGTGTGGGGCGAGCGAGGCACACCTTACGTGTTGTTGTTGTTGTTGTTAGCATCTGGTGCTAGCTAGCTGCGCTAACGGATATAAGGAGCTGTTTCAATGAAAACAGAGGAGCGACATTTCGCCGACAACTGCGCCGAGCACTTGACTTTATGCAGGTAGCCAGACAGTGGGACATTGTACGAAAAGTCAGCACACTCAGCACGGATAGTGAGCGCAACATGATTGCAGCGTCCACACACACACACACACACACACACACACACACACACACACACACACACACACACACACACACACACACACACACACACACACACACACACACACACACACACACACACACACACACACACACACACACACACACACACACACACACACACACACACACACACACACACACACACACACACACAGTATTGTATTATTGTATTAGAGAGGTTCCAGGTTGAATTGAGGCGAATATTTGTAATGTTCAGAGGTTGTTGTGTTTAATATTCATGAGAATATTTGTCATTGTTCAAATGATAATAAACAAACATATAAAGCACATTTGTCCACTCATATGTTGATAAGAGTATTAAAAACTTGAAAAATATCCCTCTAAGGTACATTTAGAACAGATAAAAAATGTGCGATTAATTTGTGATTAATCGCGATTAACTATGGACAATCATGCGATTAATCGCGATTAAATATTTTAATCGACTGACAGCCCTATTATGAACACTATACAATGTCTTTATTTTGATAGTTACCAGAATACATTGTATATTTAATACTAACATAAGCTGGTGATAGATAGATACATCCCTGCTGAAAAAACCAGCATAGACCAGCATGGTGTTGACCGGCATAGACCAGCATAGTTGACCAGCAAAACCAGCATATGTTGTATTTTGGTCACTTGTATGCTGGTCTATGCTGGTATGCTGGTCTATGCTGGAATGCTGGTCACCAGCATAGACCAGCATAGACCAGTTTACTAGCATAGACCAGCATAGACCAGCATACAAGTGACCAAAACACAACATATGCTGGTTTTGCTGGTCAACTATGCTGGTCTATGCTGGTCCACATCATGCTGGTCTATGCTGGTTTTTTCAGCAGGGGTTTCTGATCAAAAGTTGTGTTCAATGGCATTAAAACGAGAAAAACGCGGCTGAAGGTTAATCCATAGGTTAATCCAATGTGTCACTTTGAAATGATTACTGATAATCCATCATTCATTTTTATGTCAAAAACTGAGTTTTCATATTAGCTGCTCATGATAGCATGACAGCTTCCTGTTTTGGGCTTCCTGTTTTGGGTATTCTGGCTACGCATCACTCTCACTCCTTATTTGGTAACGTGTGTGTGTATGTGGAACTATCTATTGGCTCTGACGGTTAAAAAGAGATGTCAATCATCAAAATCGACCAAGGGGGGCCGGAGATATGGAAAATCCACCCAAATGACCAATTTGCTAAACCTCTCTAAAAAGGTCAAATGTCACTTGTTTTGCATCAATCTTGATACAGGGTACTTATTATATGTTATAGTTTGGATTCCTAAAGCTTTTAGTCTACTATCCCATCATTCAAGGGTGGTTTTCACTATAAGTAATGTTTTTTTACTATGTTCAATCTGAATTTACTTTAAAATAAAAAAAATCTATATTGATTCTGACTTTTCCACATCCAACTCACAGGTTTATCATTGCTTTGAGAAAAAAGATTATGAATTTACCCCTTTTATAAGTGAAGTTATAGTCATTTGTTCTGGGAATGTCATTTTCGAGCCTGAGACCTGGAAAACAGGCTCGGGGCTTAACAGGTTAATATTGTCTGATAGCTGAGTTTCTTCCCGTTAAGTGAGTATGACACATTCATATTTTATTAAATGTTAAGAAGCCCTCAGACGCTATTTCTTGCAAGATGTTGCGTTTTGCCGCGGGATTTAACTGGTTAAGCCCAAGCGGCAAACTCTGGGGAAGAGCCGGGACGCCAATACGGAAGTGCCACAAACTGCAGTTCATATATTGGCCGATAGGCGATGACTGCAGAAAGGAGCAATTTCCATAGGCCCCCATGTTAAAATGCCCAATTTCACAGCAGAAAAAAAAACGTTTCTAGCCCTGGATGAAATAAATATTATTATGTATATAGTTAGATTCCACCTTCATGATTATGAATCTGTGAGTGAATTGTTTTCTAACATGACCCTTTTATTTATATTAGGTCTTAAAGTTTTTGCATAAATTAGGGCGTGGTCACATTGAGTGACAGCTCTGTCAAGTGACTGCTGCTGTTAGCTTCTTGTCTCTCTGCTAGCTGCTCCGTCTCCGTGAAGCTACAGGGACTCTGCCTGCTCAGTTCATCCAGGGAACACAACTTGACCCCGGCCGTGTTTGTTTGTTCTTCATGCTTATATATCGGACTATTGTGACTCGCTCTGCGGTTAAAACAGACGGTGCATGAATGCGGTTTTGCTGTAAGTGAAATTTGAGTACTTTATTTATGTGTTTATGATTTTAATCAGCTACGTAATGAATGTGTTAGCGTGTAAGCGAGTGGTAGCTACATCGGTGCTAACGATGCTAATCGTAGCCTCCAAGTTAAAACCATAGACCGTATATATAAAGGTTAAAACGAAATAGACAAGTGTTAAGTGTTAAGTGGGATAATACTGTAGAACAAACGGCTTCTGTTTGAGGTTGATAAAATAAGGTCATCCTTGTAACTTAGAGATATATTTTATTATGTAGGTAGGAACTGTATGCATCGCTAAGGTTAATTTAAATTGGCTATGCTCAAGTATGTAGACAAGCTAATGTCGAAGTAGTGTATGTGAAATCAACCTCACAATAAGATGTGTGTATATTACAATTATTAATGTCATATTTCAAGATGATTACTTAGATATTACAATATGGTTGGTTGAGCTGGAGTTCATTATTGAGCTTATACGTTAACGTCACAGAACAAACCCAAACCATGTTCTTTTTATTAATTGTATTACCAAATTGGTATCAAATAAATAGTAAGCAATACCAATGCTGATAAAGTAAACTATTTTATTTGAGTATTTGTGTCTGGGAGAAGGTACTGTACCCAGTTCCTATGTTCGGCAGTTATAGACTGGGCTTTCTCGTACAAGAGAATAATAAAAAAAATCAATATGGACCATTACTGTATAATTATCCTTAAATGATGTTATACAATGCACCTAATAAACAAGTATGGCATTTGGAAACATGATGTGCAACAATGTTTACTGTAATTTGTGTGCATTTTGTTGTTAACTAAGATGATGTTATGATTTTTCTGTTAGTTAGTATGCACCTGGACGCTTTGGACATACCTGGAGAAGGAAGAAATGGGTCTTCGGAATGATGGGAGTTAAAGACAAAAGGCGGAGACTAGTGTTGAAACTAGTGGAGAAAGGATCAAGATGCCACCTTGTCCCTCTGATTAGACGGCATGTTAAGTCAAGAAGTAGCATTAAGTGATGAGTGGAGGGCATACAGGAGAGGGCTGAGTAACATGGGGTACAACCACTACACCGTAAACCACAGCAGGTGGTTTGTGAACCCCCAGACGGCAGTCATACCCAACATAATGAAAGAGCTTGGTCGACCGTCAAAGGACATGTCCGTAGACTGAGAGGAAACCGTACAGAGAGTTTGTTGGAGGAACACCTCAAGGTTCTTCAATGGTCATCTTGGCTTGGCTCTGCTCACCCTGATGGACTGCTTGGACGCTTGTTCAAGGACATACACAAAGCCTTTCCAGTCTGAGTACCATTATGTCTTACCAAGTCTTTCATTTATGTCTGAGAAAAGCTTTTATGTTTAAATATGTGTATCAGTCATAAACAGTCATTATTTTTAGTCCTGATTTTCTTCATGTGTGAATAAAATGTTTTGCTTGGTTCTGTTGCATCTTACTTTGCATTTCTGTGAAAAATGTGTATTAGGTCAGCGTGAATGTTATAACTCATTCATAAATGGACATGTGTATTAAACTTAAAAACAACGCACCCTTTCAGTAGTTATAAATGTTAGTGACTCATCAATAGATGGTGATGTGTTTCACACTTTACAATAAGGCTCCTTTTTACCATTTATAAATGTTAGTAACTCATTAATAAATGGTCATAAGAGATGCCAAGAAACATCAAGATGGAAGGGGGGATAATCAACTCAGTGAACAACAGATACCAAGGATGCTGGTTGATGAAGAAGATGAAGTAAGCTAGGTAGTCAATATAAGGCTTAGCAGTACAGATAAATGTGCGCTCACTATTTGGCAAGCAACCGGTCACAGTTGCCCTGTTTATCTCATGTCTTATAAAAGCTTATTAATGATTTATAAAGTGTTCACAACCTAATTAATAAATGAATTACAAACTATTCGTAAACCCTTTATAAGGGTAGTCTTATTGTAAAGTGGTACCGACATCCTGCTGAATACACAGACACACAGCTGAGAGAGGGGATTCAGCTAGCGACTGTATATGGGGACGATAGGTTGGGACGTGGGTGGGAAGCCAGGAGTTCAACGTATAGCCAGCCCAAATTTGAGTAATGTCGTCATGAATGCAGCAAATCTGGATCAGCTCCGTTGTAGGCCCGTTTTTAGAGATGTGGGTAAGGAGGAAAAGAGAGAGGGTTTTATTTTCTGACACTTTGTGAGTCTCCTTACACACCGGCAGTGTTGGGTGTAACGCGTTACAAAGTAACAATATAACGCGTTACTGTAATCAGATTACATTTTTCGGTAACGCAGTAATGTAACGCGTTACTGTTATAAATTCAGTATTCACACTACAGTTTAACTGTAGTGTGAATACTGAATTTATAACAATTTTTTCGAACAATGTTAGTAATGCTAGAAAAAATTACTAGATTCTCCCATTGACAGACTAGACTCTAGTAGTTACTACATGATTCAGAAGTTTACAGTATCTTTGATAATAACACGGGAACGGAGCCTCTCTTTTCCTCTCTCCTCTCTCCCTCTCCCGACAGCCCGTCTGTATCTCATGCAGCCCACTGATCCAGTGAGTGAGTGACCCGACACAACAGTAAATAATAAACATGTTTATAACTAGTTTAGCTAGTCCCAGTGGTAGATAAGATTGGTAAATGTGATAGGTCTAACTTTTAACAATTTTAAATATTTCTAGTCACTAGAGGGATTTCCGCCGCAGGTTTATATTTGCGTAACATTTGCGCGACTTGTCCACATGCAACCAGGGCCGCCCCTCCCTACAGGCCGATCACGCAGACTGTGGGGCCTCATCTCGCGGAGGGGGCCTCATCTCGCGGAGGGGGCCTCATCTCGCGGAGGGGGCCTCATCTTGCGGAGGGTTCTTCATTTTGCGGAGGGAGCCTCATCTGAAGTGCAAATGCGGCGCACCTACATTCTAAGCACGCCACAGTTTCGCCGCTGCGAGGCTCCACTAGCACCCCCCGCCCCCCCGTCGACGCTCACGACACAGAGGGCCTCATCATATAACTTTGCGTGGGGCCACAAGTTGGCAACTGTCACAGGGGTTGTGCTGCAGTGCAGAGACATGGCGGAGTCATCAACAGCTATAACTTTCGAGGGGTGGAGGTATGCCTATTATTTAAATTTGTCAGAAGAAAGGACAGAAATGTGACGGTCAGGTGCACTGCTGCAAACACAACATAAAACCTCTCCAAGCACCTGCTAATAGAGATGGGCGAGTCCTGATTCATCCGGATCATTAACCCGGATCCTAGAAATGAGCTGGTCGTGACGAGTCTCCCCTCTCCATTAACCCGAGTCCTTGAGTCCCACACTTGGTGTGACGTACAAATTAAAACTATAAATTGCGTCACTCGCTACTCTCTTTATTACATGTCAAATCACATTACAACGTACCCCAGTCCATCTGCCTACCCTTCAGCAAGTAGGATAGCTGCCAGAAGTGATCGTTTGGCTCAGGGGAGGGGACGCGGATCAGTGAAACTTCCTGCAGACTCGTGGGGACTCAGAGGAGCCGACGGCTCCTAACCGTAATAGCATAGCAGATCCAGAGATCCATACTCGTCATGTGCACGAGCATAGCCCCTCCTCCAGCACCCGGCTCCCGCGGCTATATAATGCACGAGTCAACAGCAGACTCGCAGATTCGCAAATCCTGACTCACTGTGCAAAACATAGCAGACTCGTGCGGACTCAGAGCCGTAACCGCATAGCAGCAGATCCAGAGATCCAGCAGACTCGTCATCATGCACGATTCAACAGCAGACTCAGATTCGCTAAATCGCAAAATGACCTTTTTTTTGTGATCAATATGTTTTATTAAAGCAAAAGACACCACTTTACACACATTTAACACATACAAACACCAGTATTGCAATGATTACGCAGTCCATGAGAAAATATGGGGGGCATATGATTAGATATAATTATATGTTTAATAATAATAATTGTATAATTAAGACATTTTATATATTCTAACTGTTTTGCAATTTTCTATCATTTGTCATTGTTTGTTTCTTTTTGTGTGCTATGTTCAAAATAAACGTTTTGCCAAGTAAGATCCTTATTGGAAATGCAGCTATTACACGCAGGAGACTGTTGCACAACATGACAATTTTGTTAGAAGTCTACACTGAAACTTCATTTAGAGCCGGAAACATAATGGACTTAATCAAAATCGCGGGATCCGTGAATCCAGGTCAATGATCGAGAGAGACCAGTAGCCTACGAGTTAGTCAGCGGAACTTCACAGACTCAGATTCGCAAATCCTGACTCACTGTGCAACATACAGCAGACTTGTGCGGACTCAGAGCCGTAGCCATATAGCAGCAGATCCAGAGATCCAGCAGACTCGTCCTCATGCACGAGTCAACAGCAGACTCAGATTTGCCAAATCCCAAAATAACCCTTTTTTTTGTGATCAACATTTTTTATTAAAGCAAAATACACTGTGTAGCGGAGGTTAATATAACGTCAGTTTAATATGCTCGTGAAATGCAACAACTTTTTGGTTTCACCGATAGGATTTCTACGGTCTTGGTGATGCTGACTCATATGACTCAAATGACTCGTATGATCCGGATCTCTTCAATGACTGACTCAGAAGACCCTGAGTCCGTAAAAGGATCCGGATTTGCCATCTCTACCTGCTAAGGCAACATGCTAACACGAAGCTAGTAACTAAAGACCCCCGAACCCAGAGTGATGATGTTGAGTGTGTGCCGACTCCGAACAAGGAGCAAAAACTAGAATTTTCACCGTTATTAACTTGTGTTATGTCTTCCTTATTGCAATAGTAATTGTTATATGTGTGCACATGTAGGCCTACGTTTTAAGTTTTGGCTATATGCTGTTGCTGAGTAACGCAAAAGTAATGTAAAGAGTAATGTAACGAGTTAATTTATGAAGAGAGTAACGAAGTAAAGTAATATTTTTATTAGGGCTGTCAGTCGATTAAAATATTTAATCGCGATTAATCGCATGATTGTCCATAGTTAATCGCGATTAATCGCAAATTAATCGCACATTTTTTATCTGTTCTAAATGTACCTTAGAGGGATATTTTTCAAGTTTGTAATACTCTTATCAACATCTGAGTGGACAAATATGCTTTATATGTTTGCTTATTATCATTTGAACAATGACAAATATTCTCATGAATATTAAACACAACAACCTGAACATTACAAATATTCGCCTCAATTCAACCTGGAACCTCTCTCATACAATAATAGTGTGTGTGTGTGTGTGTGTGTGTGTGTGTGTGTGTGTGTGTGTGTGTGTGTGTGTGTGTGTGTGTGTGTGTGTGTGTGTGTGTGTGTGTGTGTGTGTGTGTGTGTGTGTGTGTGTGTGTGTGTGTGTGTGTGTGTGTGTGTGTGTGTGTGTGTGTGTGTGGAGAGACACTGTGATGGATCGTTGGAGCTATGTGCAGCTCAAGGCATATATGCTCGAACGGGAGCTGCCTGGACGCTGCAATCATGTTGCGCGCACTATCCGTGCTGAGTGTGCTGACTTTTCGTACAATGTCCCACTGTCTGGCTACCTGCATAAAGTCAAGTGCTCGGCGCAGTTGTCGGCGAAATGTCGCTCCTCTGTTTTCAGTGAAACAGCTCCTTATATCCGTTAGCGCAGCTAGCTAGCACCAGATTGATTGATTGATTGAATTGATTGATTGATTGAAAAGTTTATTAACAGCTTGTATATTGGGTACAGTACAGTACAGCTCAAAACATACAATTGTTAAGGGGATGCAGACCAGAAAAAGACGTTCGTCTTGTTTACATCAGGGTCCCCCATTTCCAATTCATCATATCATTTAAGACATATAAGACATATTTGACATACAGATGGCTTATTTACAATTTACATACAGGTGGTTTTTTACATACAGATGGCTTATTTACAAATTTCATTTTAGATTTCGTTCTAATACATCCTAACCGGACATTTAAGACATACCAAGTCTACAGATATACAGTTAGTAACAGAGTCTAAAATGCGAGTATATACATAGATGGGGGGGGGGGAAGCTGTCCATTGTACGACAGGTTGAGATTTGTACCATTACCGGGGCCAGTTTTGCAATGCTCTCCCCCGAAGGTGCTCTTTAAGAGAGGTTTTGAAGGTAAGTATAGTTTTACTTTCCTTTACAGTTGTGGGAAGAGCGTTCCACCTTGATGTGGCATAATTGCGAAACGTGTATTCCCCCTTTTTTGTGCCAAATCTGGGTTTTACATGATTTGTGGAGCTCCCTCTGGTGTTATGATCATGGTATTCCTTGACCTTTGGGAAGAATTTTAACATGTACATGGGTACCATAGAGGTGTAGTGGATCTTGAAGACCAGGCCCATTGCAAGTAGCTGTACTCTGTCGTCTACTCTAAGCCATCCTAGGTTGTCAAAGTGGGCAGAGGTGAGGTGGGTTCTAGATGAAAGGTCAAGCAGTAGTCTGACCAGTTTATTTTGCGATGTTTGAAGTTTTATTTTTAGCGCCTTGGAGGTGCTATGGTACCATGATGTGCAAGCATAGTCATAGTACCCTTGAATGAGTGCTCCTGCCAGAGTTTTCAGGGTGTTTTTGTTTACCAGAGAGGAGATCCGGTATAGGAATCTAGTTCTTTGATTGACTTTTTTTATTACATTGGATGCCATTTTGTCACAGGAGAGGTTTGCCTCAAGAATAGATCCTAGGTATTTAATTTCCTTCTTACTAGTGACAATGTCACCCACTGCAACTGAGAAGTCGTCGGATTTGCTGAGATTATGTTTCGAACCGAAGAGAATGGACTCTGTTTTACCCAGGTGTAATGATAATTTATTATCGGCGAGCCAGGTGCAGATTCTGCCGAGCTCGGAGCTGAGGGTTTTTTCAACCTGCAATCTGCTCCTGTCAGAGACCAGCAGGGCTGAGTCGTCCGCGAACAGGAACAAGTTGCAGTCACATGCTGATGACATGTCATTTGCATAAATTAGGAACAGTAACGGACCTAATATGCTTCCTTGTGGAACACCACAGCTCACTGGGAGGGGGGGGACAGAGTACCGTTTACCTCCACCATCTGTTCTCTCCCTAAACCGATAGTTTATCAAAACCAATTGCTTTTAGCTTGTCAATCAGAATGGGGTGATTGACAGTGTCGAAAGCCTTTTGTAGGTCCAGCATCACCATGCCGCAGTATTTACCCTCGTCCACCTCTTGTTTGATGTGGTCGTTCAAATAAAGAAGGCATGTGTCAGTGGAGTGGGATGTTCTCAAACCAGATTGAAATTCATAGATTAGATTATTTTCCGCAAGGTACTTTTCGACCTGTTCATATACTATTTTTTCCATGACTTTCGAGATGGAGGTAAGATGCTAACAACAACAACACGTAAGGTGTGCCTCGCTCGCCCCACACATACACACACCCTCCCGGTCCTCCCGATGGCCAGTCCGGGCCTGCCGGTGAGCGTGGAAGTGTGGTCTGCCACAAGCGGGCGGCAGGAGCGGGGCTGTCAGCATCAGCTTGTAGATGGTATTTTAAACTCGATGCGCTCTGAAACTACGGGGCGGGGCGGCCGAGGACAAAAAATACACATGCGTTAATCGCGTTAAAATAATTAGTGGCGTTAATTTTTTTTTGCGTTAACGCGTTTTTACTGAAGTGTATGTAACAATGTAACCTTACCCCTAGATTCCACCGGGTCCGTCTGCGGCGCGTTACGGGCGCGTTACGGCTGCGCCGTGATGCTCACGGCGATCGCGGCCACTCTAGTCAATGGGTGCTATTCCACCACACGCGGCGCGTTACGGCTCAGAAGCGTCCCAGAAGCGGCTCGGCGCAGGGCTCCTCTAAAATTAGGATCGAATCCTATTTTTGTCGCGGCGCAGCCGTAACGTAAGGTCAGGCAGGCAGGAAGTGGAACCTTCAGAGCATATATAGCATATATATATAGATATATACACACACACAAACTAATTTTGCAGACCCTATCCCTCCGTAGTCTTTCAAGTAGGAGGAGAAATGCCAGCGTTCTCCTCCGGTTTACAGGCACTGTGTAAATTATATATATAGAATAATTATGATGATGAATGCATTTTTTTACCACTAAAATACAGCAACACATCTTTGATTCATGTCGTTTATAACTGGAATATTACAGTTATTATTAACTTTGTCTGTACAAAGTAGCCTGTCCAGGAAATATGCCCAAATCAACAAAAACTGCGAGCCGGCAGGCAAGACGCTCCGCTTCTGAAATGCTTCTGAAACGCGCCTGGTAGGGTATGACGCCGGAGGAGGCCGGACCAAAACCGCAACGCGGCGCAGACGGACCCGGTGGAATCTAGGGGTTAGAAAAATACACAGTAGCTATAACAGTAATTGTTTAAAAATGCTGTTTAAGCTTAATACATTAGTTAAAAGCATAGAATGTATCTTTGTTAAATTAATCAGGTGTTTACCTACTGCATTAAAAAATAAAGAAGAATTGAAGTAAGGCAAGGCAAGGCAAGGCAAGTTTATTTATTTAGCACCTTTCAACACAAGGCAATTCAAAGTGCTTTACAAAAAAAATAAAAGACATTAAGAAAATGGCAAAAAGTAGCCTAAATATAAACGTTAAAGAATATCCATTCAGTACATCTACCGTTAATATATCTATCTTTATTTCTAAATGTAATCCTGCTAGTAATCATTCTTTTCTTAAATATAACAGTTATCTGATTACTTTCATTTTTGTATGTAATTGCAATTGTATACAGTTACCTTTTTTTATGTTTCCTGATTACGTAATCCCATTACATGTAATCCATTACTCCCCAAGCCTGCAGGGGATCATTGCTGAAGCACAGTTACAAACTGAAATGACCCTGCTTATCATCGTTCTCTCCTGAGTTAACCAGATCAAGTCCAGTACAGAACTGCTGGAGCCCCTGTACACTGACCTGTCCTTAAATGTGTGAAATATGTCTGTGCTCCCACAATGCGCTGCTGTTATTTTGTATCAGTTTATTTGCCCCAAGCAGTAAAACATAAATAAATAACTTGTGTTTTAAACACACGACTCACATGATGCAACTCAGCAGCTCCTGCTGTCGGATCAGGACTGGGGGACCAGCTTCAGGTAGAGAGAGAGCAGCGGCTCTGAGTGTGGACCCCAAAATCTACTATGATGCAGACTGTGATAATAATCTGAACATTAGCAAACTGCTTTTATAAAATGATACGTGAACACTTTGTCTTTGTTTGAATCAACAAATATCACCTCATTAATGAAAGATTTTCATATCTTCAAATCTTTTCATTGACAGAACTTTATTTTACAAGGCAAACATTGCCAGTAAACAGATTGTTCAGACTAGTCTGTAATATTTGTAAAAAGTGGTTAACCTGGGCATGTGTTGCCTTTAAGCCTTTTTGGTGTTCAATATGCATCATTTTGAGGCAAGAATTAAAAAAACGTATTTTACTTTTGGTTATTAATGAAACATCTTTACCACTATTGTATAGATTACCATACAAGTTAATATGGACATCATCCCTCCAATAACTTGACCTTTCCTTTCATTATAATCAGGTCAAAATATTTAATTCAAATACAACGATAATGATAATAATAATAATAATAATAATAATAATAATAATAATAATAATAATACAATTAAGATGATAAATGTCTTAACATAATTTCCCCTGTGAAAACAACATATTAACATGTTGTTTTAAGAATTGATTTCAACAAAATAAGGACTGATATGAGAAAAACGAAAGTACCAAAGGTTTCAAATATGTTTATCTGTATATAGACCAATATCAATATATGTACACTACATTGCTGTGCAGATTTACAGCTAAATAATAGACCTCAACTTACAATGAATACACTTTAACTGTAAGTTTTAATTGACAGTTCTCCATATTTGAAGACGTAACCTTCTGTTGTGCATTTATTAAACGTGTGTTCTGGAAAGTGTTGGTTTACTTCAACAACTGAAGGACGTCCTCTTCAGTGGAACAGTACTTAAAGACAAAGGTAGCATAATTTAACAGTGATTATTGAAACACAGGCCTTGAACAAAACGAGCCTGACCAAAAGCACTTGTGTTTTTAAAAAACTCTTCTCTCTAACCTTTTTCGAGGTCACTCCAGGTTCAGCTGAGCCTCCAGGACATCTCTCCTGTATCAGTGTGTGTTGTAAGGGTTTGTTGTCCCTCAGAAATACAGCACTTCACTGACTGAACAAAAGCATACAGTGAATGACTGTACGTGTTCGTGATCGCACATAAAACATGCACGTTTTCTACCTCATACACACACTCAAGTGTCTTTTTTAAGGTGCTCTTAGATCTTAAAGCAGGGCCATTCTGCAGCGACAGCATTGATTGTTCAGCCGTAGACTCACATTTCTCTTCTGCTCTGGGAACTTGGTTCCCTTCAAACCCATTCTTTGTACTTGAGTCTGCTTACTGCTTCCCTCTGGGCCTTGCCTAGACAGAAGAACATGTTAGGATTGAAATGCCTTATTCATGTCACTTTAAAGGGCCCATGTCATGGCCATTTCCACTGATCATAATTACATTGTTGAGGTATACTAAAATAGATTTATACTGTGCAATTTTCCAAACTCACATTGGTTTCGCATACAGCATCTCTGTCAAGCATGTGTATTCAGCAGTATTCACTCTCTCCACTAAACGACTCGTTGGAGCTCTTGCCCCCCCCTCCCTGTGAGCCTAGTGTGCTCCGATTGGTCAGCTCGGCCACTCTGTTCTGATTAGTCAACCACCAGAGAGGCTCCGCCCGCTTTTTTCGGGGAACATCAGTGTAATAATGGCGTCGGTACAGCTGATATTTTATACTAACTAACCGAACTGAACCTACAACTGTTGTTATAGAAGAGTGTGACGGCCCCAGGGCCTTTGTGCAGGTGTGTTGCAGGGCTTACGGTGGGGTGGAGCTGAAGAGGGTAATCAGCGCGATCACGGACACCTCCGTAGCCGGTGCTATTAATCCCAGCGGCCCGGAGTCTCTCTCCAAAGCGGCTGCAGAAGGACGAACTCGGCGATTCTCTCCCCGACCACCTATCTCTGCATTTACCACAATAAATGTGCCGTGGTTTTGTAAACTCGTGTATGTCTCCTTGCCTTTCCGTTGTGGCCTACGAGCCGGTCATAACAAAGAGTAAGTTATTTTTACCTGTTATAAACTACTACTGTTTGATGAGAAATCAAATCATGGTTTGCTATATATGAATGATATGTTATAGGAGCAAATAATTCAGGGAAGAAAGGATAGGCCTACTAAGTATTTCCATTAAACTTTATTTTTAGAAATGTACAAAATGAACATAAATATACATATATACACGGTATATCATCCATTCCTCCTCGCATCTTGCCTGCGCACAGCCGGTGCCTTTTAGCACGAGGCCTCAGTAGTAGTAGAAGTCCCGTCCCCGTCATGGATTGTCCGCCAGGATCTGGCTGGACGAAATCAAATGCAAATCACAAAATATTAGAGAAACTTAGTTGTTTTAGATTCGTTAGTAGTAGTTGTGGTAGGAGTGTAATGAACAGCTTGCCTGCTAATATGCTAACCTAGCTTTGTTTACCTTGGTAGCTAACACGATATGAACGTTAGCTTGGAGGAAAGGCAACTATAATGCAGTGTAATAAAACTACTATGAACAAAAGCTAGTGGTTCATATTAGGCTAGCAATAACGTGTTTATAATTGCAATCGTATACGGGTATTCTGCTACGTTTGGTCATACAATGTAACTTGCATGAATACATTGTTTTGCGCTAGCATACAGCTAGCCTCGTTAGCTATACATGCAGTATATGTACTGTCACAATGTACGGTAAATCACCCGGAGTATACTGTATGAGTATTCCGTGTGTGTGACTGCAGACATTCTCCTGCCATGACAAACATGTAAGGCCATCTGCTGACATTGTAGTTGATATATTTAAACGCTAGCAACGTAGCATCACAAAAATGTTTTTCCGACCAAACCTAGCTCTAGCTCCGTGTGTTAGATCGGTTGCATACACGCTACGCCAGCTATAATGTAATTACGTTTCGCGACTGATCGCACGGCAAATCACCCGGAGTATACTGTCAATAGGTATTTTGTGTGTGAATGCACATTCTCCTGCTATGAGATACATGTATGCAAGGCCATCTGCTGATATTAGAGTTGATATATGGAAACTCTAGCAACTTAGTTAGCACAGTTAGCACTGTGTCAATGGCTTAGCAGTCCAACACAGTTTACACATTTAAACAGTCTTGTTTGATAAATACACAAATAACAATGCAAACTTACAGGTTGTGTACCCGGATCTTCCCCTGCTCCAAACGGTCCAAACAAGCTGTGCATATCCGGCCTCAAACTGGGCAATGTTTTGGAAGCTTTCGTCTGTGAAATGCCGGTTCTTCGAACCTCTGGAGGAACACGCCGCTGCTGGTGTGGCCATAGCTCTTCGGGATTGGTCCATTTCGTTCCGGGTACCGCATGACATCAGGCGGTACCCGGAACTAAATGGAAGACTCAAATGGGCAGTGACGTATCTCCAACAAGGCGTTTTGGGGAGGTATTTTCTGTGTTAGAGTTTTACTCGCTACAGGGTGTACTTTGAGGGTTTTGACTCTGCACACCGTTTACATGCATAAAAACCTTCATAACACACAAGGGGACGGGTAATAACCGGAAAAGCATGACATGGGAGCTTTAATGTAAGGGCTCAACAGCTCCATGCAAAAAGAAAATGGTTATCCTCGGATACATAAAACTGCATGAGGATAAGACAAACTGACGGATAAAAAGAAAACATTGACAAAATCCATAGAGATAAGTTGCCTATTTACACATCCAGCAGACATGGATCAACATAAGCACTCATATAGTTGGAATGCTGATACAGCATTCCAACTATATGTTCTTCTACGGACAAAATTATTATTATTCCGCCGGAACTTTGCACCTCTTCTCCTCCTGCATTCAACATCGCAGAAACTCCGTTCAAACAACAAAACGTTCAGCTCGGTCGGGAATCGATGGCTATCATTTGGATTATTCATAACTTTCATAATTCCAGAGATACATCCCATAATTTATCACATTTTTAACCTTTGAAGTCAATGGAGAAAATCTTCAGACTTGAACAATCTTCATGCGACTTCAACTGCTAACTGTTCATTCATACTTTCACTCAGAAACCTCATTCCAACTTTAAAATGTTACACATCTTTCTGACATTATTCGTGTAACACAACTTTTAAATCTGATTCTTACTTTTAGAGATATTAAACATTGTTCAGACCTTGGTACAGAGGCCTTCTTCAGATTTTAACATTAACTAGAGTGCGTGATGTCACAGCTAGAGGGTAGGAAATCTTGAAATTTGCCTTCATATTTTTTTTAAAACTGCCATAATTCCCAAACCCTACATTACTGAGACATAATTTTTCATGACAAACGTAGGAAAACATCTCGTAGCTTGAAAAATGACAAATAATGAAGCAAAAATAATTAAACAAAATGCCTCTTGAGGGCATGAAGTGACAAAAATGTTCAACATGTCTCCATTAAAACCCATTGTAATTTCAGGCTGATATTTCCTCACAGCAGCAGCCGCACACCTGTAGTTAAACTGCCAAAAAAGCCACATTATTAACCCGAAAGTACACAAAAATTACACTTCAGATACTCAACTTCCTTGAAATGCTTCACGTTTTAAAATTTCACAGATATCTGTTATGGTTCTTCCACAAAACATTCACATGTAAGAGCTTTATCTCTCATTCAGAACAATGCAAACCTTTGATCTCTACAGAGCTCGTTAGCTCAACTATAAACACCTGTGTAATGGAACACGATGATGTCATCACTCCAACTGACAGCAGTCAGTTCTAACTGTTCATTTCATACTCACACACACACACACACTCTCTCTCTCTCTCTCTCTCTCTCTCTCTCTCTCTCTCACAAACACAGACACAGACACACACTCTCTCTCTCTCTCTCACAAACACACAGTCTCTCTCTCTCTCTCTCTCTCTCTCTCTCTCTCTCTCTCTCTCTCTCTCTCTCTCTCTCTAGGTTTGGTAACGATGCAGCCATCAACGCATCTAAGCGTATTATGGGGTGTCATCAAATGCCGTTGCCATGGCGACAGATCATTCACCATCAAGTTAGTTCAAAAGTTTGCAGTTCAAATATTCTGCTGCTTTTCCAAGCCTTTTTACTTTCTTTTCTTCACTCATCACACATTCAAGCCCCCAGTGTTCATGTATCATTTCAATCTAAATTCTTCACTTTCTTCTTACACATTACATTTCAGCATAGCAGTTTAGCGTCAGCTTTTCAGCATAAAGCATTCCCACTAGCAATTTCTTCAGGAATTGCATTCTCTAGTTTGTGTTAGTGTTCACCTGATGAATCGCTGAGACTAATATTTACTCTGCTTTTAAGTCCATGTCAAATACAAATATACATGGACGTTTCTCAAGCCACAGATAAATATGTAATAAACCACCCTGCCACATTTCAATGATTAAAAAGATAATTTAAAAAAGAGGATGTGAAAATAAACAGTAAAAACCGTCTTCTCGCCTCTGCAGCTTCATTAAGGCAGTATACAAAATGTACTAGCTGGAAAACCAGAACACTGTAGGGAAAAAAGGGGGCAACATGAGCGTGGCCCCTACATTTACCATGTGGGGGGGGGGGGCAGTCTGGACTTGTGCTATCAGATGTATCCTGTGTGAGAGCAGTGGTCAGTGTGG
Organism: Trematomus bernacchii; assembly: GCF_902827165.1. Classification (NCBI taxonomy): domain Eukaryota; kingdom Metazoa; phylum Chordata; class Actinopteri; order Perciformes; family Nototheniidae; genus Trematomus; species Trematomus bernacchii. The sequence goes on from NW_022987594.1 coordinate 771,430, forward strand.
AAAACACACAGGGGACTAACGTGCACTCGGACCGGGTTAACTACTGAGTTCATGTGACTTTCCTTTAGGTTCTCCTTCATGTTTAACTTGATCTGATGGTGAAAGACTAACCCATGAAGAGTTGCAGCATTCACCTGGATGTCACAGAGCAGAGGGACTTATGGGTAGTGGGTGGAGGGTCATGCTCTGGTCACAGCGCTGGCACATCCTCATTGAGAGGAGGGGTGTGTTAATCCTCTACAGGCCATGGAATGCCACCACTGGCCTGGCTCCTGCAGCCGGCAGCGGGGCCCCCCATGCTAATTGGAGGCTATGAAGCGTTGGGAGGCATGCAAATATCTCCGGCTTTACTCAGATACCCTTCTGTTCCACTTCCAGTCCCCTCCAATCCCCTCATTCCACCTGACCGGAGGAGAGGGAGGCGAACACAGCTGCTGGTGTGTTGCCTCCTTCCCTGGGCCCCGGCCGTGCCGAGGGAGCGGGGGGGGGGGGGCAGCTGCCGCTGCTGCCTTAATTAGGGGCCGGGCTTCCAGGCCATGTCATGTACTGTACATCAGAGGAGATCAGCAGGCCAGCCTGAAAGTCAGATGACACCAAACACATGCACAGAGCTCCTTAACACCCCCCCCCCTTTCCTACCTGCCCTCCTTCCTGATTCGTGTTCACCAACAAGATTTCCCCCTTTTTTTCGTGTGTCACACAGAACGATTTTAAAAGCAATGTATTTCTATTGGTAATATGTTTCGTTCCTGCACCACGTCTTTTGTCCGGTCGGGTCTTGGAAGACCGGAAGCTGTGTGGTTCATAAAAACATGTTCTTACTCAATATCAAGCCACGATTATTGATTTTAATTTTGAATCGTATAATGTCGGACTTTTTTTGCCGTCCGCGAGGAAAAGAAATGGGGCTCAGAGTCTCAGAATACTGAAATCTGTATTTTTTAAATCTTTTTTTCCTTCTAATTTGTTATTCTTTTCTAAATAACACACTTTTATTTACTCAACAAAAACACACAATTATCCTTGTTTTTATTTATTTGTTTAATTCTATAATCTCTGGCTTTTTTGGCGTCCGTCAGGAACTGAATTTCAAAATAAAATAACAGGAAACAGATACCCACTGAACTGATTACCCAAGATCCTCAGCTATGGTTTAAGCTCGGTGATTGGATTGTTTAGCCGCAATGCACGTTGGGATATGGTGTTAATGCGATATGAAATCCGAAAAACATTTTTAAAAAAAGAAAATAATACTTTAATCCGAGTGTACTTGCTTTTTTCTTTGGAAGTCATCACATAACTGCATTGTAATACACGGTTCGGCTGCATTAAATATTACACATCTGCCGTAATTCTCTATTTATAGAGCCCTGATTAGAAGACTTCTAGACAAACTGGAAGAACTGCCGCCGAAACTGAATACGTGACGTGGATCATAAATATATCAGCAATTAAACAACATCTTCAATTTCTCTTCACACAATACGTCTCCTTGCAGTATCAACATTAATTCGGCTGACTTTTATATTTGATCCAATTGGTAGATAGGTTATATTTACACCATAACGGTGCCCAGCTGATAGAAAAGGACTTGTAGTTTTTAAAGATATTACTGATTTTCTTTGAATATAAGAATGTAAATACTGAGTTGAGAGAATAGTCAGGGGTTTTGGGTGATGGGAGACACATCTATGGAATCACAATTTCAATAGCTTACCATTAAATGACGGATATACCTTTCTGTCTGTGATGTTTTACAAATCAGATATTAATGTGTAGAAGTAAAACATGTGAAATAATATAGCTATATCCTGTAAAATGATGTGAAAACATGAATAAAACTACACATCTTCAGATGTTATACATACATAAGTTTCCTACACTAATAATACAAAGTTATTATTAGTATGCTGTGTGTACCTTGTGTGCACCGCCTAGTGGTTAAAGCACGTTATTGAATTATATTTTTAATATGTTATATTTGATGAAAAAAATATTAAGAGTACATACTTTCATAGGGGGAATTCAAAGTGCTGTTTGACGCTTGGCGTAACATTGGCGCACTGCCACTCCAACATCCAATCCCAGAGCTTGAAGATTAATCACGGGGTTTTCAAGCAAAGGGACTGTAGTCCCAAACGATAGCTGAGGATTATGGGTAGTGTAGTGTCTTCGGCCATCCTAAACTCCTAAATGTCTTTCGGATTTCATATCGCATTAACACCATATCCCAACGTGCATTGCGGCTAAAACATCCAATCACCGAGCTTAAACCATAGCTGAGGATCTTGGGTAATCAGTTCAGTGGGTGTGTATCATGGATGTATAATAAGAACTGGATACAGCGTGGGAGGCGGGGCCTCGTTCATTCCTATGAGAGTTGCTCATTGGCGCATGAAGACAAAATGGCCCAACTTTTGAGAGAGCGAAACGTCACGAAAGTATTCATATAATCATATAATCCGTTCTTATTGTGCATCCATGGGTAAAGGTAAAACTCATGTAGTACTGAACACGTCACATGAACGTGCCGGGTTAGATCCGCGTTCATAATGCAGAGGAAAATAACTCTCAGAATAACGTTATTAGCACATTTTACAACTTGAGGACAGAATGTTTTTAATAAGGGCTATACAAACGTTCATACTCGGTAGTTTATTTAGTTTAAAAAATATTATCCAACGATTTACAGAGGTCTCTTTCCCGATGTTAGTCAATGGGAAAAATTCTTTCCGGGCCCAGCGACTGATACGGAAGTGTAGTACCGCCGTTTGGCCACAACGAATATTTTCCTCAGAGTCCGGCGCACTTCCTGGGGGCTTGGTGTGTATCGCAATGATGCTCGAAATGTCCCTTATAGGCCTACGTCTGTTTCCTGTTACTTTATTTTGAAATTCAGTTCCTGACGGACGCCAAAAAAAAAGCCAGAGATTATAGAATTAAACAAATAAATAAAAACAAGGATAATTGTGTGTTATTGTTGAGTAAATAACAGTGTGTTATTTAGAAAAGAATAACAAATTAGAAGGAAAAAAAGATTTAAAAAATACAGATTTCAGTATTCTGAGACTCTGAGCCCCATTTCTTTTCCTCTCGGACGGCAAAAAAAGTCCGACATTATACAATTTGAAATAAAATCAATAATCGTGGCTTGATATTGAGTAAGAAAATGTTTTTATGAACCACACAGCTTCTGGTCTTCCAAGACCCGACCGGACAAAAAGACGTGGAGCAGGCACGAAACATACTACCAATAGAAATACATTGCTGCCCCACGCAGCAAGCCAGCTCACACTGTCCGCTCCTCGCAGCAGCGAGCCGCGCAACGTCCCGCCAACACGGCACCCAGACCCCACGCAGCATTCTCATCTGTATGTCATTACTGGTGTCATTTTCTGGTTGCTAACGCCATTGTAACACATAATCACTGATGTTCCACTGTAACGGTGGTGGACTCATCAGAACAGAGTGGGCGAGCTGACCAATCAGAGCACAGTGGGCTCATAGGGAGGGGGGGGCAGGAGCTCCAGCAAGCCGTGTAGGACAGAGAGTGAATACACATACTATACAGAGATGCTGTATGAGAAACCAATGTGAGTTTGGAAAATTGCACAATGTAAATATATTCTAGTAGACCTCAACAATGGAAATATGATCAGTAGAAGAGGCCATGACATGGGACCTTTAAAGAAAGCTGGTGGTTATCCAGAGACGGAAGGTGTTTTGGTGGGGGCTGTGGGTGGAGGCCCAGAACAGACCAGGCACGAGGAAGATGTTTAGACTTGGGTGGAGCGCCTGTCAGAAGCATCAGGCTTTAGGCTTTGATGAAGACCTTTTGGTTCAGGACTCGAGAGTCACTTGACATTCAGGAGGTGTTAGTGGAATAATTGTCAAGAATCTGTCTTCATTATTTTTCTGCAGCAATATTTGTTCAGGCTGGCTTCTGTCCAGAGAAAGACAAACAGTGTCATGAAATCAAACCTCAGTGTGCTCCAGGGAAATGCATTTCACTAGCATTAAGGTTTGCCTTAGAAAAGGCTGTAGCTTGATTTATTAGAATTCAACCTTAACTGCATCCTGTCAATAAATAAATCATTTACACAATTATCTAACGCTGGCGGACAGGGAGTCTTCACATTATACATGATTGTTATTTTTTTTTATTATTTGGAAATCTGATGTATTTATTTAAGATTACAATTTGCATTGGGACTGATTCATTTTTTAATTGTTTACACGTTGTATCTCATTTTAATGAATCCCTATTCAAACATAAATGACCTCAGAAACATGTAATATGACCTCCTGGCTCGTCTTCTGAGTGTCGGTGTGATGATCACATTCCAGGCTGCGACAGCATATTTTAACAAATGTAAAACAAACGTAATCTCAGACTGCTCACCACTGCTGCAGACCACAGCTGGCGTTGTGCTGACATTGGAAATACTACAAGCAGCTGTCTGAAAGTATCTTTTCAAAATTAGTTTTTCCTGCAATAGCTATTTTATGTATTTTTTGCTTTGTGACTGCCTCATGTATAATGGCTTTCATTGTAAGTCCGCCATTCCCACTCTAGTTTAGCTGATTCTAAATGTGGATACTTCCCTTAGTACAGTGAACATTTACTCAGTGTGTGAATTTCCACCGTGTATTGTTGTCTCGCACCCTGCTGTGCCTCACCGAAAGGGACGATCACCGCTGTTAGCTAGCTTACTAGAAATTCTGTCATTCGTGGTGGCAAATAAGTACAAATTGCTCAATTAAATCCCCCTCTCTTAAAAAACGTGTCAATTATCTTATTACAATGGTAACAGCAGGTGTCACCAAATCAACAAGGACGGAAATCTTGAGGATTCAAACCCTCAGCTCTCTCCACCTTCCAGAGTCCGCTGTGTGTGATGTTAGGAGCATCTTAATCCGCTGCTTGTTGCTGAATGGAGATGCACTGGAGATGTTTCTCTTCTACATTGTAGCTCTGGTGGATCAGTGACCCAGTGAAAGCAGTATCAAATCTGCCTTTGTCCACCATCAGGTTTTCTCCCCCAGCCTCTTCTCAGCTGTGTCTTCTCTCCTCTGACCATGTGACAACCATAAGGGGAATGTGATGAGTCCTTTGCGGCAACTTTTCGGCATACCAGGGCATAAATTAGCCTTCCTACTATGTGTCTCCAGTCTCCCCTGGGTTAGTCTCTCCTCCCTCAGGTCCTCTTGGAGATACAGCAGCACATGCACATGGCCACTAAGAGAGACAAGTGTTGAACAGGCCATCCTCATAGCACTACCACACACTACGCTTCCTGCCCCACTCATACCTCAGCACCACCCCTCTGCTCCCCTTTACTCTCAGAGGAAGTCCCCCTTTCCTGAAGCCATCACTCTTGGAACCCTCGGGTCTGGACGGAGTGTGACTTATGGGCTCAGACAGGACAGGCTGCAGCTTGTGTTTGTGCAGCAGAAAGAGCAACACATATGGCTGAGCAGTGAGAGCTATGTAGTGCATGGAGTTGAGGGCGGAAACCAGCCTGTTTTCTCTGCCTCCTCTTCCATTGGACCAATAATTAGTTTTTTCACAACTACACTCACGTGACCTCTCTCCGAACTCTGATTTACTTCAATGGCCTTACACGTCTGGTCTGTTCCATGTACAAACTACTTTACTTCCTCAAATGATGCAAAAATGTTTGTTTGCTCAGTTTTCTCACCTTGTGAGTCAGCTAAGGATTTACAGTGTACTATATCATCTTTCCAATTCATATTTATATTGAAGTGTGTGGCTAGAAAAATGCAAATGTAATACTTACATGTAAATCCACTTAAAATGTAATTTTAATTTGTGGGCTAATTATTTATGGAAAAAATAAAATGTGTTAACAATGATTTAAGAAAACCCTTGAACACACCACGGTACTTTTACTATATTTGATATCTTTATATTTTAGAAAAAGGTTTTTGGTGTCTGTAAATATTCCACTCTATGTGGATAAATAGCATGCTGACATTGATTCGTAGATTTAGGGTGTTGTCACACAGTGTGCATGTGAGTTTTTCTTGACTGCACGAATTATTTGTATTTTTTTAGTTGTATTTGCAGGCAAATCCATGGCTTTTTATTTTTTTTAATAACATTCATACTTTTGAATGAAAACAAATATGTTATAGCAGGTTTCTTTTTTTCATTTGTGAAAATGTACTGTTGAGAAAAAAAAATTATATATATTTAATATAATATTTATTACCATTGTAAACGTGTCCTTTTTGGCAAGTATTCAAAAAAGTATTTGTCTGTAGAGTTTTAATTAAAATGTTGACTCTAGTCCTGTGCTTTCATACAAGAAGGAAACAATTTATAACATTTCAACTTTATTTTATTATACATTATCCAAACAACATCTTTTATTTCAACTGTTTATTTAAACATTGGTGGCCTGTACACATCCCATTATGTCAGCGTTTGTTAGTCTTTGCTTGATTTATTGATACATTGAGGAAATCACTGCTCTTTCAAGCTCCTCCAACCACACACATCAATAGATGCAGATCCTCACACACTCACCTACACCCAGCGTAATGACTTTGGACAGATGGCCCTGATGCTCACCTCCCTATGTACAGTCAGTCAGATATATCAATGGACCCCTGTACTCAGCCTGCCAACACACAGACGCCACACAGACCTCACACACCCTGTGGGCGGCCGTCACCATGGCATGCTGCTGCTCACAATGCTTAAAGGTCACCAATGATTTTGTTGCAAATAATTTCAGTGATGTCATACTGTACAGCATGTCATAATGAGGTTGAAATCTGATGTCTTCTGTAGTTATTTGATTATCCACCTTCAATAAGAAATTCCATTATTAATAACTGGTTACTTGTAATGTTATTACATTAATTGTGTGTTTACTTCAATCAACAATGTATCAACAAAATGTATTGTTTGTAACACCACAAAAGTGGAGCATTTTTTACTGATGCTCATATCAAGAGGACCACCTGATCCACACCTGTTACAAATCATTGTTGAAAAGAAAGTCTGGTTCATGAAGTGACCACGCAATAATAGATTACAAAGGGTTAAATACAAATCTTGGGTAAGGTAAAGAAAGAAATCAGGATCATGTTTAAAATAAACTAACCCTAACTGTAGTTAGGAGTGTTCTAGTGATTGCATTTACACTTCAAAAATCATTAAGTGATGTTAATATGTGGAGATTATCCTAGCGAACAAAACGTGTGAGTATCATAAAAGTGTATTTGCTACACAGATCATTTTCTGCAATAATCTAAAATCCAATGGTAAAATCTAATTAGCTTTTTGTTTAGGGAGCCCTTGCAATGCTAACTTGTGCGTCATCACTGCAACACTCAATAGAATTTGTGTCAATAATAATTACTGCAGATTAATGGCCAAGAGCTGACCAAGAACTCAAACTGCAGAACCTCTTGCATAAGTTGAGCTCCTGCAGTGTATGCCTTTCAAATCAATCAATTTCCGAATGGATCTTAAAATGGTCTGATGAATGGTCTCTAAAGACCAGGTTCTGGCCGTAGACATATACAGTTTATAACAGGAGATGAACACATTCTAAGCTCCACTGACAATGGAAATAATTTAGTTGGAATACGTAGCAGTCTTAGTTTTTGAGATATTCTCATAATAAACTAGTTTTGTCCTTATTAGTTTTTCTGTTCTGCCCAAGGACACTTTCATCTAGACTGCTAGAGTTTGATCCACTGACCCATTGATTCCAATGGTAATCGGCACCCCACTGAAATATCACAACCATCATGTGACATATTCAATCTGGAAATAGACCGCATTGAACCAAGGGTAAGACGGTAGTGGAACAGCCACTCTGAACTTAAAGTGGACCTATCATGCTATATTTGAATAATATAGTGTAGGACCATACCTATATAAGGCATATTTATACTTTTTTTTTTTCAAAATACCAAACAGATCATGCATTTTAGCCATGCCTCATTTCGCTCAATTTGAATTCTTTTAGCTCTGGATTTGCAAGGGCAGATTCAGTGAGAACAGCACCACCTACAGGCCTGGCATATGTACTACAGCGTCTCCAGCGCTTTCGAACGGCAATGGCCGTGGCTGTCTCCTCCTGATTGGTGGAGTTGGCCCAATAGCCGTAGCGCCACTGTCCTGACGTCAGGACAGTGTTCAAATCTGGATCAGTTTTTATCAGATCCGTTGCAGCCCCTTTTTTAGAGATTTGGGTATGGAGGAAAATAGAGAGGGTTGTGTTTTCAGACCCTTGGTGAGTTCCCTGGAACACCGGGGACACATATTCATGTATAAAAGACGAGGTAGGTGCTAGAGCACGCTCGTGAACACGCTCGTAAACTGTTAGCGCCGGAGCCTCGCTGCGGGGAAACTGTGGCGCTCGTAATTGCGCCGCATTTGCGCATAAGATGAGGCCCCCTCCGCAAGATGAGGCCCCACGCAGTCTGCGTGAACTGCGTGTAGGGAGGGGCGGCCGTGCATACGGGCTCTGGTCTCATGCAGAACTCTAAACTGAGAGTAAAGTCATTAAAGACTAATAAACAGGTATAGATCTGAAAAAGCCTGCATAACAGTGGATTGAAGTTCTTTAAATAAAGTAATAATGAAAAGGTTACTATTAGGATTCAAAAAGGTTACTATTAGGATTCAATTTACAGTTCTTTTTTAGATAACATCTCCAGTGCTCTTTGGCAAACAGCTAGTGGGAAGCCTTGAGCTGTGGTGAGTGTTGCGATTAGATGGAGGGACTCGGGAAGCCACAGAGCTCCATTGTATTTCTTCTGTCAAAGCAGACTGGCGTCCAAGGCCAGTTTCTCCAGGCGCAGGAAGGAAAGACGCTGGAGAAGCACAGGAGTGAATGGGCGGAGGAGGGCTGGGCTGATAAGGACAGGAGCTGGAGGAAGGAGAGCAGATGGAGGAGTGGAATATAAACAGAGAGGTGAGGCCTGTCTGCTGTGCTAACCGGCGCTAATGGCTATGCCCTCTTTCATGTTGTATCGTCCAGAGGGGGCTTGGAGATTTATTTGGACGTCAGTATCAGGGGAGGGGGACCTGCAGGACATGGCCCGACAGCCTGACCTCTGACCTCTCCTCTTGCCAGAGTTGCTCGGGCTCCCAGGAAACACCCAAGGGGCTCCGAGACTAGCCAGTGTGTGTCAAGGCCCTGAGCAGTGTCAGACAGCTTAGGGCTTTTTTCAAATGTATTTTTCAAAAGAGGGGAAATCAATAAGTTGGGTCGGAGAGAGGCGGCTGCAGAAACATGAGCCTGTGATATTTACTTTGCCGTAAGGCACAGCATGTTCACAGCACTTGTCAAAGATGAGCCACCAGGAGCATGTTTGGTTGTGAGACAAAAATAAGTCGATAAATGGACCTGAAGTCACTTTACTTGTGGCACGCAGTTTTTAACACTCAGTAACTTATAGACAACGTTGTGTCTGTATTATTAAGTAACAGAATTTCAAGGTAATTCAAATATATTCTTCTCACTTGAGATGAGTGTTAGCACTAGGGTTATGGTTAAGGACACAACAAATAGCAACTTCTATTAGCAATTATTAATGGTTGCACTATTTAAAATAAAAAACGCAAAGCAGCCAGGAGTTACATGTGGAGTCCATGTAGCCCTGACATGTAGTTACATTTATGAGGAGAAGCTCCGCTCCGCTAGAACCCTTAACATGACTACCAGTGTGTTTGAACGCACCCTCAGGCTCATGATGTTCCTGTTTTGACTTCCCCCCAGCTAATGGTTAATGACAAATCCTGCTTTCCCTGGACCTTTGGTTGGACACTTCCTACTAAAATACCTGGAATACATTTTAGAATGTCACTTTCAAGAATTATCCCATAATGGATTTTTGAGACCAATACTAATATTGATATTAGAGCATTTTTTACATGACCTTTCAGAAGAAAGATGAAATATACAATATATCTACCAGTATGACTTTCTTCAACAATCACATATCATACACAAGCATTTTGAGAAGGATTCCTTACATTTGGTTATTACAGTAAAGCTGCATATACTTAAAAGTGAATTTGTTGTCTGATAGTTTCACACTGATATTTCCACGCTTGGATAGCATTTATAATCCTGCAGCTACATATGTAATACCCTGACAAGTACATAAACTAAAAGCAAGTATATCAGGACCGAAAAATATTTTTAAAAGAAAATGTTGCCGGACTAATGTGACAAAAATCGAATCTCCTCTCCACGTATTCACACTGAGCACAGAAACAGTTTAGGATGGGTTGTGAAATTGCCATGACAGCAGTGTTATTCTGCCTCACCCAGGGTTTCCCCACCATGCATCTTGGATTGCACTCTGGCCAGAGACAAAGCGGGTAATTGGATTCACATTGTGTCTGTGAGGGAGGAGGGAACAAACCCCAACTCTCCCCAGGCTGGCCCATGGCGGCCAGTGTGATGGTGATATTGTACTGACCCTGCCTTTCAGGGGTCACAATGAGGAATTATAGTGTCAGCTGTCAAGCTGAGACCCATAATCTGCCCAGAGGTGAGGCAAACACACAGCCCCTAACCAGACTCTCTGACACACTCACACACAGACAGAGAAACACACACTGTATATCTCTGTTTCTGACTCTCATTCTCTCTCAGTACACAGCTTGCTCTCATTGGCTGTACGAGCCTGTGGTTGCCCTCCAGGGGTGAGAGAGGGGAGAGAGGGGGGAGAGAGAGGGGGGAGTGAGAGGGGAGAGAAATCAGCCAGCTACAGCAGAGCTACTGAGTGGGAGCGACAGACTGAGGCCCGATGGCTGCTGGGACATCAGTTCATACAAAACCAACAACTATTGTAAAGGCCCTCAAAACGACAACAGTAAATACTGTGAGTAGGGGGGGGGGGGGGGGCAGGTCGTTGTTCTCTGTCGCAGCTACCACACCATTGGTAGAAAATAGTCAGTGTACATATTACATGCATACACATACATACATACATACATACATACCACCTACCAACCAGCTTTTCCTATAGTTGTATACAACTGTATCGTCTTTGTACATCTGATGACCAGCCTGAACAAAATGATATTGTATTTTTATTGATAATGATTTATTCTATTACATGTTTTTTAATTAATGTCTAGGAAAATGTCCCCAGCAAGTTACCTTTTTCTATGTAAAAATGTTCCCACACTTGGAAATGTTGGTCTGGCAAATTGTAATGTGTGTGTGTAACACATTTTTTTAAGTCAACAAATTGTTTTAATTTGCTTTTGTAATCATAGTGAGATAATGTGATTTGGAAACCCTTTGTATCAGGCCATACAGTAGCAGGATTAGTTTGGCCCTCCAAAAAAGAATTTGAGTGTACACTGAAACAACTGAAACATTGACTTTAATTGAATTTATTTATTCACCAAATTTCCCATTACTGTATTAGGTTAGGTGAAAGCAATACTATTAAGTTGAACCTAATATATATATTTTTTTAGGGCTGTCAGTCGATTAAAATATTTAATCGCGATTAATTGCATGATGTCCATAGTTAATCGCGATTAATCACAAATTAATCGCACATTTTTTATCTGTTCTAAATGTACCTTAGAGGAATATTTTTCAAGTTTGTAATACTCTTATCAACATATGAGTGGACAAATATGCTTTATGCAAATGTTTGTTTATTATAATTGGAACCATGACAAATATTCTCCTGAATATTCTCAACACAACAACCTGGAACCTCTCTCTCCCTCTCTTACACGCTCTCCCAACCCTGTGTACTTCTTTGCACTGAGCCAGTTGCTCAAACAGACAAGCCTGTTTACAGTTGTCGGCGAAATGCCGCTCCTCTGTCTTCATAACAGTCAAAGCATGAGACTGAAGTTCCCACTGTGGGTCAAAATAATGCGCTGTGATGTGCAGTCGACACGTTGGATGCGATCCCAATGATCTAACGCAGCCGCTCGTCCTCCACGATGTTAAGCTGTAGCCACCCATTTAGCTATCGCTGTTGTTGTCCAGGCGTCTCCCCGGCAAACTTTCAAGCGTGGTCTGCCGCAAGCGAGCGGCAGGAGCGGGGCTGTCGGCATCAGCTGTGAGCTTGGCTTGCTGTTTAAAACACCTTTTTTTGTATCCATATCTCTCGCTAGAATCTCCCACCATCCAACTAACAACAACAACAACAACGTCAAGCCTTTGGGCTCTGAAACTACGGGGCGGGCCGAGGACAAATACACATGCGTTAATCGCATGTTAAAATAATTATTAACGCGTTAACTTGACAGCCCTAATTTTTTTTATTTAATATTGTTGTTTTCAACTAACCTAATACAGTAATGTGAAATCGCTTGACATGATACATTTAATTAAAGTCAACGGTTCAGGTTTTTTGAGCGTAAGATCCCTTTGTTTTATTATTTGTATGATCCATGTATTTACCCATGGAAGATATTTATTTGTATTTCAGTGTTAAGACACGTTGTGAGGAACTTGCAAATAATATAAAATAGATTAAAATTATTTTCATCAAGTTATTTTGAGGCAATATGTTTCTTCCTCGTCTTTTTTTAGAGGCAAACTAACTGCTTTTCTGCCCATAGTATAGTTTATTTCACTCACAGGGACTTGACTCAGGCACCATTACAAATTAATCTTTTATTTGATTGAAACATTTATTAGCCATTTAACGTTTGGTAACAATAGACCTGACCCCTGTCTTACTGTACTCACTTTGTCATTAGTTGTAGCTCCAAAGTCAGTCAAATAAATGATAAGTAAATAGTTTTGCTCTTGTAGAGTCTGTAGAGTCTCTCGTCAATGTGTACACAAACATGAATTTTAGTAGTTGACCTCTCCTCGCAGCCAGCCGTGTGCTTAAGAAGAACCTGTCTCCTGTCCGGCTTTTTCTATCTTCTCCCGTCACACGCTGACACCACAGCAGCACTTCAAAGAGGCCGTCTTTTGATGCTAACCATCAATATGCATTTCATCCTGCACCACTTTCTCCCCAGCATTCCTCCTCTGTGTCCTCTCTCCGCAGTAATTGCCTTCAAAGCCAATTAGCGCAAATTATTTGCGACCGCGCTGGTGGTAAAAACCCACCGCTTGTCGGCAGAGGTGTCCTGGAGGTCAGATGTATTAGCTCAGTGGCTCTCATTTTCTGAAAGCTCTTTCCGGTCTCTACTTGTACAAATAGACTCTGAGTATAACCCGTGTCAACCTTACTACATTAATCTCCAAATGTGGGTTCTGTAAATGCATTATTAGAAAAGCAGCAGCTCACAATTTTTCAAGGCTCACGGGGCATGCTGTCCTAAATGTGAGACTGGTAAGTACGTTTCGTTAATTTGTCGGGTTGTGTGTTGGTGGTTTGCATCCGCAGCCTAAGCCGATGTTTGGCTAATGCTGCCAGGGCCATTTCTGCTGTATCTCCCCTCGGAAAATACATGTTTCACTCTGTGAGCCAGATCAAAGCCAAGACGCCGGGATCAAAGACCAGCATCACGCCGCTTTGGTCACATCTGTGTTGTTTACATGAATGCTAAAGGCACTATCAAATATGACCAACTTTGAAAGATATATGTGTTGAATCAAAGTATTTTGATGTCACTTTTGAAGTACATCAGTGCATTCGGGGATAATTTTGAAAATCTCCCCACAATTTCACAACAATTTTGTAAGCCTTAAACAAGATGGGAGAACTTAGCCCTGGTAGAGTATGCATCTGTAAGCATCACCCCCCACCCCCACCCTTCCCACTCCCATTTCCAAATTCCGCCACATCCTCCCTATAACAGCGTGGCCCCCTGTAGGTATGTCTCTGAGAGCTTAGCCTCCCAGTGTCCGTCCAATGGACTTAAAACTGCAGGATCAAACACTTCATCAGCCCTTACCATATAAGATAGGGAAATAATGAAACATAGGGGGGGGGGTACTGTACCTCTCTCTCTGGCTGTTGTTTATCTGTTGACCTCAGATTTTCTCTGAAGTGAGGAAGCGGAGGGGGAGTGGATGTGGTGGTGGGGGGGGGGGGGGGGGGGGTGAGGAGCTAGGAGGGAGGAGGAGGAGGAGAAGAAGGGGGTTCAATGACCTGTGAGCCTGCCTGCTGTTGGGCTGGGGGCTATACACCCACCCGATCGTCGACCCCCCCTTTACCTCTAACTGGATTATAGACCTTGCCATTCGCCTTGCAAAGGAGCAGGCAAGACACACACACACACACACACACACACACACACACACACACACACACACACACACACACAAGGGGTCCTCTCTGAAACAGAATTCACCCCTCCTGTTGTTGGTGGTCTCTTCACTCTTGCTCCGTCCCCTCCAGGTACAGCCCCCCCCCCCCCCGTCTTACACTGTGTATCTGCCAGCAGCTGACCCTCCTCAGTGGTTTGTGTTGGAGATAAGTATGTCAGGGCTCCGGAGGAATGTGGGCTTCAGAGTTCCAGCAAGACTCGAACAACAGCCCTGTTCACCAACAAAACACATGCTGTGTTATTTTAGAACTGAAAAATGACCTCATATTGAATTTGATTGTCATGTTGTTATTTTTAAACAGTGTAATGTAATATGTATCCAGTTCTTAGCATTACAAGTTGCTTCTGCTATCCAAGAGTGAAATAAGATGGATCCTAACCCTCCTGTCGTTTGCGGGTCAAATCTGACTACTGATCACCACATTCATTGAATTTTGAGAGGTTTAGTCAACTTTGTAACACCTACTGTATGGTGTTCCCGGTCAAAAATGACCGCCATAGGAATTAATTGTTCATCCACACACACAAATCCACAAAATGTTTTGGGAAACATTTTCAGTGTCTATTCTTTGTATATTCTCTGCAGTTATTCATGTAAATCCAGTATTATGAGACCTTGTTTACAGCTTAAAAGGGTGTTGAATAAAATGTGGTGATGATTAATGTTTTTGTGTAAATGTAAAAGCAGTTCAAACAGACCGGTCAAATTTAACCGGGAACACCAAAGTAAGGGGGGGGTTAATATCACCAACTCATGTAAAACTACAAATATAATTGTATCATATGTGTTTATGTAAAGATAAAACAAACAAGAAAATAATTATTTTTAGCGGTGTAGGAAGGTGTAGCTTGTTTTTTGACTTGAGTTTAGTCTAAGCTAGGCTAATCACGTCCAAAATGTATCATGGGCCTACATTCAAAATAATCTTCTTACCTCACCTCAGTTCCTTTTACCTAAGGAAGGGATGAGATGTGATGACTTCTCATTTAGTTAAAAGACGTTAAATAAAAACAGTTTCAAGGTTTGTTCTCTATTATCCGGACCAATAGTGACACGTCTGTTCAAAAGCAGTTATGCTCAAATTGTCATAAGTTCACATAAAAGCCCTGCAGTGTGCATAGAAAAATGTAAAAAAGACCTCCAAATTGACCTCCATTTTGTTTAGGGGGGGGATATATCTCCCAACCTGGGCAAATCAAACCCAAACTATCTGCATGATATATATGCATTTTTGACTTTGTAAGCTAAAACACTGATAAAAAACAATGTCGAATAACTTCTATGTGAACTCTTGCTGCGTTGCCTCCTTCTTTCTCTCTCCCCCAAGAAACTAGGGGGAGAGATAGAGCAGCATTCCCAAACGAAGAGAGGTTGGATGAAAGACACAGACTGTATATCATATAGTTGTACTCCAGCTCCCGGTGCAGGAGAGGTGCAGCTCGGTGCGGTTCAGCAGGCAGGTCAGCGCTTCAAGGTGCTGCTGACTGACAGTCTGCTCTCACAGGCTGAGTGGCCGGAGCCCTTCATGAGGAAAGCTGCTCTGCTACCTTCAGATGTCATGGAGAGGAGCTGGCAGGCGGAGAGCAGCCAACAGATGCAGGCCGACACTCCCAGGCCCCAGAGCCAACGCACAATCACAAATGCCTGCTCAGGCAACCGGAAGAGGTGACAAAACACATCAGGTAACTTTGCCTTTCCGGATGGTTCCCACCCTCTCCTGTCACAGATGCCTTCACTTCAGACGTTAATGGTCACTGAAAGTGACAGGAACCTTTCCAAGGTAGGGCGTGTGCATCCGGGGCGTTTAGCTGATCATTAACTGGTGCAGCTCAAAACAACTGGTAGTACCCAGTGAGAGAAAACAAAGCTGTAAATATTGACATTGTAAGAAGGCTGTGCTAGAGCCTGACAGGTCCCTGAAGAGATGAGGTGTTCATGTGGACAACGGACAGATGTCAGGAGAAAAGGAGAGCATCATCAAGAAAGCAGAGCTCATTAGTGGCCCTGATGGTGTTCATTAGGACACCATCAGTGGAATCGAGGGGTTGCTCCTCATGCTATATAGTTGTATGCATTGACAGGCAGAAACATTAAGACTGGCTATGAATACCAAAGATCTGTATCACAATTAATTCTTACTTTTACCTCTGCATTGTTAATTGAAACCTTTTATAAATAATGTTACATCTACATTTAAACACCTGTGCACAATATTATCTTTCCTCTCAGTCATGCCTATATTAAAAAATAACTAGCTCTTGCTACAGTCCAACAACTTAATTACAACAAAAGTTGCTGTAATTCGAGTCCAGAAAGAGATTTGTGAAGTCAGACAAATTGACCGCTTCTCAAGGTTTCAAGGTTTTTATTTTCATGTGAGCATAACTAAGGTGTAGTTATGACAATGAAAATCTTAGGTCACAGGCTCCTCCAACAGTGCAACACAATAAAACAGATAAAATAGTACAAGTAAATAAAATAAAATATAATAGAAACAGAGTATGATATGAACTGTGCAGAATAGTCTATACAGTAATTGGAATATTGATATATATGATATATGTGAGTTGCAAACAGATGAATGTTATGGATGTTGTTTCAAAAGTTCAGGTGTTTAACAGTCTTATGGCCTGTGGGATGAAACTGTCCCTGAGTCTGGTGGTTTTAGACCTGATGCTGCGGTACCGCCTGCCAGACGGCAGCAGACAGAACAGTTTGTGGCTGGGGTGATGGGGGTCTTTGATAATCCTGAGGACTTTCTTCCTGAGCCGTTGGGAGTAAAGATCCTCCATGGGTGGCAGCTCCGTCCTGGTGATGTGCTGTGCAGTTTTCACCACCCTCTGTAAAGCCTTACGGTTGAGGACGGTGCAGCTGCCGTACCAGGCCGTGATGCAGCCAGTCAGGATACTCTCTATGGTGCACCTGTAGAAGGTCAGGATCCTCTCTATGGAGCACCTGTAGAAGGTCAGGATACACTCTATGGTGCACCTGTAGAAGGTCAGGATGCTCTCTATGGTGCACCTGTAGAAGGTCAGGATGCTCTCTATGGTGCACCTGTAGAAGGTCAGGATCCTCTCTATGGTGCACCTGTAGAAGTTGCAGAGTATCCTGGAGTCCATGTTGAACCTCCTCAGCCTGTGGAGGAAGAAGAGCCGCTGTCGAGCTTTTTTGGTGATGGTGGTGGTGTGAAGAGTCCATGTCAGGTCCTCAGTGATGAGTCCATGTCAGGTCCTCAGTGATGTGGACACCGAGGAACCTGAAGCTGCTGACTCTCTCCACCGTAGTCCCATTGATGGCGATGGGGGCGTGTCCTTCTCCCTGCTGCTTCCTGTAATCCACAATCAGCTCCTTTGTTTTGCTGACGTTGAGATGGAGGTTGTTATCCTGGCACCAAGATGTCAGGGTTTCGACCTCCTCTCTGTCCGCCGTCTCGTCGCCGTCTGTGATCTGGCAGATGACGGTCGTGTCGTCAGCAAACTTCAAGATGGTGTTGGAGCTGTGTGTGGCCACGCAGTCGTGTGTGAACAGGGAGTAGAGGAGAGGGCTGAGCACGCAGCCTTGAGGGGCTCCGGTGTTGAGGATCAGGGTGGAGGATGTGATGTTTCCCACCCGCACTGCCTGGGGTCTGCCCATACGGAAGTTCAGGATCCAATCACAGAGGGCGCTGTTGAGCTGTTCTTGCCTATACATCCATGATAAACCCAACACTCCAACACGTGCACTTCCTCATCACTCCCTCACTGTGAGTGTTACCCAGGAAACTCACCTGATTCCACTGCAGCCAATTAAAAAAACTAAAACAAAAAGCAAATACAATGGTTTGGCTTACTGAAAACTAATGTGCTGACAGGATCCTTGCTATCTCCAGTTTGTCTCGTCATGGTTGATTGCACTTATTGTAAGTCGCTTTGGATAAAAGCCTCAGCTAAATGTAATGTCATCTCTGCTGCAGGCTACAGACTGCTACCAGCAGAACACCAGAGTCTCAGGATGTTTGTGGTGGAGTGCATTCTGGTTCATGTAAGAGCCAGGTTTTAATAGAAAAGTAGGAAAGACATAAAACACAATAACTCGTAAATTAAGTCTGCTGTATTGATTTATTTCTTTGTTTTGTTTTGTGTGTTTTTTACCTGTCCATCAAGGGGCCAACAATTAAAAAGGAAATCCTTGAATCAGTAGTATTATTTTAGGTGTGAGACCCCATCTTCACTGTCATTACGAAATAGATAACATTTCCTAAACCTAAATCAGGCAACACATCACAACCAACATCTGCACACTGGAGCCAAAGACACAATCACAAACCCACAAAAAAACATTCTTAAAATATCAAGATGCATATTTTGTCTTGCAAACGGTTAGATGAGAAACTTCAGTTCACATAGGGCACACGCCTCGTATCCAAATTGAAGAAAATTACCATAAAGAAATAATAAATTCCATTTCAGAAGTCTACTAATTAAGGACAGTAGAATTAAATACTATCAAGCAAATATGAAGCAGTCTAATGTTAACTAACTTTGTGCACAATTGTCTTCAACAAAATATTGAGTAAATATTCTAAATGTAATATGAATTTGATACCTTAAGGGGTATAGGACTGAGATGTTGTATTTTCCCTATGAGCTTACAGTGCCATTGCATTTTCCCACGTACTATATAATAAGTGTGCATTAAACAACCCTTAAAGGTCACCTATCATGCTATTTTTAGGCAATAGCATAGGTCTCAGATATATAAAAAAATATAAAAAACATGTCTATGAAGTGTTTTGGTCAACAACAAAAAACAGATCACCCATTCTAGCCATGCCTCATATCCCTCTATTTCTCTTCCTGTTACAAAAGTGCTGATTCTGGGTATAAGCAGGTCTCTCTTGAGAATGAGACCCTGTGTCTCAATGAGATTTTCACCTGTATAAATAAAGGCTAAATAAAAAATAAAGCTTTTTTTTTTTTAAACTGAAAAAAATAAGAGGGTGCGGAGCTTATGCCGGCTCATGCGGGACCTGGCAGATACTGTCTAAAATGCTGTGGTGATGAAACACAAGGATTATTAGATCTAGGATTATTTCTGAAACAGTATGGAGCTCAAAGGCTTTCTCTCTTGCCGGTTATACCACAAGGTGAGTTCCTTTTTATTTCCTGCTTCTTCACACACATGCTCTCTCCAGTACAGGTTAGCTCTGAGTGTTAGCGATGCTAATGTCAACACCGACCATATTACATCCAAAACAGTCGGGCATTGTTTCTGATAGCAACGTTTCTGATAGTGCTGTTGGTCTGCCGCCGATTTGACGTCATATCGGCTGCAAATCTGCTGCGTTGTACCCCCGTTTTTAGAGATTTGGGTATGGAGGAAAAGAGAGAGGGTTTTATTTTCTGACGCTGCGTGAGTTCCCTGACACACCGGGGACACATATTTATGTAGGCCTATAAAAGACATCAAAAAGTGCATTTTGCATGATAGGTCCCCTTTAACAGGACCCTTGACTTAAGCAATGATTCACAGTCATTATTAGTTTGTCCTTGAGAATAGAGTTTTGGTAAATGCCTGGTTAATTTACCTATCTTAAAGCAGAACAAACAATAAGCCAGAGCAGCAAAATAAACTGTTCATAACTGCAGCAAAATTCAGGAGAGGGCTTCATTTTGAAAATAGATTCAGTCATCTGTCATTTTAGATCACATAATCAACTAAGCATGCACAGCAGAAAATAAAGAAATGGCGGATATTAAACGTTAATTGGCCACAGTTTTGTTCTGTGCAGATGTCTGTGAGTGTACTGCAGGGTGATTACATGCAGGGTGGCATACCAAGTCCAGTCATTAGTCCTGCTGGTTCTTGAAATCTCACATCACAGCCAGGGCCCGGCCCTCAGTGAAGCCCCTCCACTGCTGCGATTGGTGACATTACACTGAAATATTAAACACTTGTGCGTATCATGCTTTTTAAATGCACTGAAGCATATTTTGTGTAGTGCTTAGGAATATTAAAGCATAATTTATATTTCAAGAGTTTGACACCTTGACATTTTGGCACCTCTGTTTTGAATTTCAGCATGCGGTTTGACATGTTTGTATTAATAACATTGTGATCTCGGAGGGCCATGGCCTCAGGCTACTTGAACAAGACTACTAAAGAAAGGGATTTCAAAAGGAATTGTAGAGCAGCCTAGGGACTCGTCAAAATCAGCCCTGATACTGTTGCCCTGATAAAAATCCATTACTCGCAAACGTGAAGGGGGATGGTGGTGGTATGTGTGTGTGTGTGTGTGTGTGTGTGTGTGTGTGTGTGTGTGTGTGTGTGTGTGTGTGTGTGTGTGTGTGTGTGTGTGTGTGTGTGTGTGTGTGTGTGTGTGTGTGTGTGTGTGTGTGTGTGTGTGCGCGTGTGTGTGTGCGAGCGCGCGCGCGAGAGCGCGCGCGCGCGAGCGCGCGCGAGCGCGCGCGCGCGCGAGCGCGCGAGAGAGAGAGAGAGCAGCAAACTGCTCAGTCGTGTAGTGTTTAAGAAGGGCGTTCCGTTTTTTATTTATCCTGTTGGACTGTTTGTGGTGAATCTGGTGTGATCTCCTCGCTGCATCATATCTGATCTCTCCTAAACCAAACATGTATCTTTTCTCTGCCTGCTCTATTTTGTTTAGATCTCCTTTATTGTGTTTCACACAGGGTAAAAAGTCATTTCCAGCACAAGTGTTGTGTCTCAATTGGGATACTTTCCTTGGTACACTGCCATGTGGTTCACTGTGAACACATGCAGGTGTGTGTGCATTTCGATCAGGTAGCTTCTCAAATGGCACCCTCCTGCTGTGCACTCACCAGAAGTACCTAGCTAGCTACAGCGGCTAGCTAGCTAGCAACATTATTGTTTGCAGCAGTCATTACATTATTGTGGTAGGTTTATTAAATACTGTAATAAAAAACAAATGTATATCTGGTCTCGTCACTTTTGGTCCAGTGATCCACAATTGGGACATAAGTGGTGACTTTTTGTGTCCACTTAAGATGAGTAACCGGTGATTGTAGACTAACGTTAAGGCGCAGAGCGCTGGTGGGCAGAAACAGAGTTCTAATCACAGTGAATACAGTGCTAGCAATACAGCAGTGGGCATTGAGAGCTACAGTATAATGCCACACAGATCGATTAAAAAATAACTAGTAAAGATATGGGGGGGTCGACCCACACTCTAAGGGAGTTTTTAATTCCGGGTTCTACTATTGTTAAAGGTGATAAAGTGAGTCATTACATAAATAACCGTCAGCTCTCGGACAACGTTAGCTAGTTTACATGTCTGTTACCAACTTGACTTAATAATAATAATAATAATATTTTATTTATAAATGCGTCTTTCAAGGCTCTCAAGGTCGCCTTACAAGGTACACAAAACAAAAAACAAAATAGCAAAAAAAACACACAATATAATCAATAAAACAGAGGACGTGTGATGTGATCGGATATGCCAGTGTGAAGATATGTTTTGAGACGTGATTTGAAAAGCAGAGTTTCCACTGTAACTGTTCACCGCCAGGCCAACGGGCCCCTCCAAGACAACAATTATATATATATATTAGGGCTGTCAGTCGATTAAAATATTTAATTGCGATTAATCGCATGATTGTCCATAGTTAATCGCGATTAATCGCAAATTAATCGCACATTTTTTATCTGTTCTAAATGTACCTTAGAGGGATATTTTTCAAGTTTGTAATACTCTTATCAACATATGAGTGGACAAATATGCTTTATATGTTTGTTTATTATCATTTGAACAATGACAAATATTCTCCTGAATATTAAACACAACAACCTCTGAACATTACAAATATTCGCCCCAATTCAACCTGGAACCTCTCTCATACAATAATACAAAGTGTGTGTGTGTGTGTGTGTGTGTGTGTGTGTGTGTGTGTGTGTGTGTGTGTGTGTGTGTGTGTGTGTGTGTGTGTGTGTGTGTGTGTGTGTGTGTGTGAATGTGGAGACACTGTGATGGATCGTTGGAGCTATGTGCAGCTCAAGGCATATATGCTCGAACGGGAGCTGCCTGGACGCTGCAATCATGTTGCGCGTACTATCCGTGCTGAGTGTGCTGACAATGTCCCACTGTCTGGCTACCTGCATAAAGTCAAGTGCTCGGCGCAGTTGTCGGCGAAATGTCATTGAAACAGCTCCTTATATCCGTTAGCGCAACTAGCTAGCACCAGATGCTAACAACAACAACAACACGTAAGGTGTGCCTCACTCGCGCGAGTCGCGCCACACATACACACACCCTCCCGGTCCTCCCGATGGCCAGTCCGGGCCTGCCGGTGAGCGTGGAAGTGTGGTCTGCCACAAGCGGGCGGCAGGAGCGGGGCTGTCAGCATCAGCTTGTAGATGGTATTTTAAACTCGATGCGCTCTGAAACTACGGCGGCCGAGGACAAAAAATACACATGCGTTAATCGCGTTAAAATAATTAGTGGCGTTAATTTTTTTTTGCGTTAACACGTTATTAACGCGTTAACTTGACAGCCCTAATATATATACAACACAGTCTCACTCCCTGATAGTCCAATAGCGACGCTTGGTCATGGTCCTTTGGCGTGCAGTTGTGACGCACCGAGTCTCCTTCAGCTTCATAAACGGACGCAAAGAGCTTTCAACTGATTGCAATGTATTCCAATCGGCGGCGGTATTTGACGCTCAGGGAAGCACCGCATCCGTCCATGTCGGCGGCAGTTAAAGGCAATGTGAGCGTCCATTCCCATTGGATAACGGAGAATTTTACACCCGGAAGTAAGTATTCTCTTTACTGTCAATTGATTTTACAGTGATATCTGCACTACTCATCAACTCAAAAACACCAGATTATCCTTGTTAATTACACAACATTGATTGGTTTAAATTGTGTACAATGCTTTTGTACCCCCCCAGAACTACACATGTGTGTTTCGCAACATGTTCTATGGCGCGTCTCTACTGGGAATTGTAGTTTTAAAAGACGTTTTCGTATTTCCCATAATTAGAAGTTGAAGGTATTAAACTGTGTTCATCCCTGGAGGTTTAGGGGATGGGAAGCACATTGGTGTTATCACATTTTAAAAATATCATCTATAAATGGGTGAAAATTGCTTGTGTCCATAATGGGCAGCATTAACATGACAGCTCAGGTCAGAAAGGTTTTATTTAATAGCTGGTCTTATTCTTAGTTCACAAG
Source organism: Trematomus bernacchii (assembly GCF_902827165.1). NCBI lineage: Eukaryota > Metazoa > Chordata > Actinopteri > Perciformes > Nototheniidae > Trematomus > Trematomus bernacchii. The sequence continues at coordinate 794,886 of NW_022987594.1, forward strand.
TCTGTAATATCCAAACAGTCTCAGGTAACAACAGCAGAACAGGGGAGGGGATTTTTTCGAAATTGCTTTGATCAGTTTAACAGAACAAGTGTTGTTGGCCTACATGGAATAAACAGGCTTGGTTATGCACGGTACACTAAAAAGAGGGAGTCTGTGATTTGATAAAGAAATCTGTGAAACAGTAGTCAGTTACTCCTCTAGCATCTAATTTATACACCCTACTACACCACCAGATTGCTCCATGGTTAGGGTGATAATCTCGTGTTTGCTTGTGTACTACGTTCCGTCACCAGCGACGTCAGCATGTTTGCTTTGCATGATTATATCTGCAGCCTTTGACAACTGTTAAACCTCTGGTGGAGGTAGAGACATGGGGCTGAGATACTGCTGCCTGAGATGAAAGGGACAGGTGTAGCTGGTGTTCTGAAACAACAGGCAGTGAGTTATAGAGTGGACAGGGAGGACAGATAGTAGTAGGCCGACCCGGAAGTTAAAAGCTATGGGATATTTCCACTGGAAACACATTCATGATACTCACACATTATGTTGAGCAGAATAACATATAAACATGTTAACAGCCTGTTTTTCAGGTCTCAGGCTCGAAAATGACATTCCCAGAACAAATTACCATATCTTCCCTTCTAAAAGGGTTAAATTAATAATCTTTTTTCTCAAAGTAATGATAAACCTGTGAGTTGGATGTAGAAAAGTCAGAATCAATATAGATGTTTTTTATTTTAAAGAAAATTAAGATTGAACATAGTAAAAAACTGTAAATTATAGTGTCCGTCCAAATATTCTTTTTTACTTATAGTGAAGATTACCCTTGGATGATGGTAAGGTAGACTAAAAGCTTAAGGAATCCAAAGTACAACATATAATAAGTACCCTGTATCAAGATTGATGCAAAACAAGTGACATTTGACCTTTTTAGAGAGGTTTAGCAAAAAAAACTCCACCTCTGAGGTGATTTGGGTGGAAATGGGGGTTTTACCGTTTCTCTGGAACCCATTGGTCGATTTTGGTGATTGACATCTCTTTCTGACCATTAGAGCCAATAGAATCGAAGGGGAATTTCCCCACACACACACATGGTAAATAAAAAAGGTGGGTGCTTCGCGCATGCAGTTTTGCATCAGAGCGAACCTATCTCTAGCTCTGACATCTGGAAACGGAAAAGCAGGTTTATTCCTTATGGATTATCATAAATCATTTCAAAGGGACACAGACACATTGGATTAACCTATGGATTAACTTCAGCAGCATTTTTTATCGTTTTAATGCCATTGAAGACCACTTTTGACCAGACAACGACACAGGTAAACCATGTTAGCGTTTTTAGCTACCTAGCGCCACATGTTTTGATGTCTGTTTTTGTTTATAAAGTCACGAGTTCTTATCATAGAGTGATAATGTATGTACCCATCGATTCTGTGTCATCTCACGATCAGATGGATGGGTTGGATGTGCAGAAAGGATAAATAATAAGGTTTTATGAGTGAGTTTCGGTGCAGTAATCTGTTAGCATTTTTCGCTCGTTGCTAATTCAGAGGCTCAGCGTTAGCATTGTGGTTTTTTTTTTGAAAAAAAAAAATAAATTATCAGTTAGATGAGTTTCTTCCCGTTACATGGATATAAAACATTCATAGTTTATTAAATATGTAGATGCCCTCAGACACTGTTTCCTGCAAGATGTTGCGGGAGGGCCCCGGTACCGGGGTCTCTCGGGCTTAACAGGTTAAGCGTAGATGCAGTCTCCAGAAGTAAAAAGCGAATGTTACACTCTAAACCACATCATGGTCACATGACTTCACTTAACCACTAAGCTAAACTAGAACTAGAATTGGAGGATGAAACCCTCTTTAATGGTCACACGTGTTCATGCACACAGCACACACAGTGAAATGTAACCTTTGCATTTAACCCATCCTAGTACTAGGAGCAGTGGGCAGCTATTGTACAGCGCCCGGGGAGCAATGGGGAGTGGGGGCGAGGAGGGGTGTCCAAGACCCAGGAGGTGAACTGGGACCTCTCCAAGTAGCAGTCCACACTCCATATTTAGGTCTGTTCAGGGACTTGAACCGGCGACCCTACGGCTCCCATTCCAAGCCCACTGCCGGACCAAGATATGGAAAACATGTTGGGCGTGATGAAGTTTATCAGTCTCATTTAGACACTTGATAGCTTCAGACATTTACCAGTGGGGTATTTATTGTTGTCGAACATTACGTTAAAATCTCTTCAGCTTGTGTTAACCACAGATCTTATTTTAGGCATATCATCAAAAACACATACAAAAAACTCCTTTACCCTGCAGACGAGGGAACCATAAGTGGTAAAATGCCAACTTTTTTCAAGGTTTAAAGACTCATTCCTTAACCACTTTTTTGTGAAAAAACCCAAATCTTTTAAAAACGGGGGTACAATGAGCAGATACAGATATTTGCTGCCGACATGACGTCAAATCGGCGGCGGACCCACAGAAAGTTGCTATCAGAAACATTTTGGACGTAATCTCGTCTTTGTTTACATTAGCAAGCCTCGCTAACACTCAGAGCTAACCTGTACTGTGGAGAGAGCACATGTGTTTAAAAAGCAGGAAATAAAAAAAGGAACTCACCTTGTGATAAACCCGCAAGAGAAAAAGCATTTGAGCTCGATACTGTTTCAGAAATAATCCTTGATGTGGTTTAGAACAGGATGGCGTTTTATCACAGCAGAATTTAACTTTATCTCCGGTAGAATTCTGATCAGGCATTAGCTCCACCTCCTCTTTTTTTTTTTTCAAGCTAAGGACCCAAAATCCGCGTTTCTTTAACAGGGCTGCAAAAGAAGGGTATGAGCAGTATGAGGCATGGCTACAATGGGTGAACTGTTTGGTATTTTAAGCAAAAAACTTCACAGACATCTTTTGTATAGGTATGGCCCTACAATATATGTTTCCAATATAGCATAATAGGTCCACTTTAACTAACATTCATTGCCACAATGTGTGACACAATTTCTAGTTTTCGATCATCACTGAATCATATCTGAAAACACAGACATATAATTGTATGTTTTTAAACTGGGATAAATTGTGAATAAACATTGAAAACCCCTGAAGAACAGGTTAACATGTTTCCAAGTTAAAACAATGCTCATCTTTTTGTGAAAAGAGTCCATCCATATGGCAAAGTGACCACTTTTTACAGCGGGTTAATTGTAAAAGTGTACTTTGAAGGTTAGCCAAGCTGCTCTGCTGCTTCTGATTCTTGTCTAAATGAAGTGGATATCTGACAAAGGGGCAGAATCCCCTCTCTGTGCTGACAGGGGGTCCTTGTTGAG